>NW_008657476.1:15588-18271 GCF_000695815.1 Acanthisitta chloris | reverse complement strand
GAAGTTCCGCTGTCATGGGCCACCCATTCGCTTCTCAACAGTCTTTAGCAGTGAGCTGCGCTACATTGCCAATGAACTGGATGGCATAGTGGGTGGGAGAAACACTGTGATAGCTATAACTGTATGGTCCCACTTCAGCACTTTCCCTGTGGAAGTGTATATCCGGCGGCTGAGGAACATTCGGAGATCAATTATTCAACTGCTGGATCGCAGCCCCAAGACTGTAATCGTCATCAGAACCCCGAACGTTCAGGCGCTTGGGCCAGAAGTGAGCCTCTTTAACAGTGATTGGTATTCCTTTCAGCTTGATTCTGTCATGAGGAAAATGTTCTCAGGAATTGCTGTGCACTTTGTGGATGCTTGGGAGATGTGTGTGGCTCATTACTTGCCACATAACTTGCACCCAAATGAAATAATTGTTAAGAATCAAATAGATGCATTTTTATCTTATGTGTGCCCTCTGCAGACTTAGCACAAATGGGTATCCCTGTGTCATCTTTTGCTATAGCTGAAGTTGCTCTCTGTCAGAGCTTTGGAATGATGCTGGATGATGTGGAGGAACTCTGGTTACTGTACTTGCATGCAGTATAAGTGGGGTGGCCTTAACTTGGGGCAGCTGTGAAGGGTGGTAAGGAGGAGTTGATAGTTCAGGCCATATCCTCCTGCAAGGTTGATTCCTTCAAGCTTATCATTCATATCTGAGATTATTAAAGAGCACCTTAAATTAAATGGACAGGATTCAATAAGAAATTATGTGGGTTATTAGCTTTACTAGTTGTCTGCGCTGTATGCCTAATTTAATCCATATGACATTGATTCTGTTGCCAAAACTGTGTGTGAAATCTGGGAAAGATTTTGGGAATGGTCTTTCTCTCAACATTTCAGAGTTTGAGGGATGTCTCTTCTAGTTGTATGTCAGAGAAGCACAGTGTGTGTTCTTGTATCAAAGTCCTAATTAGAAACTTGAAGAGAGTGTACCAAAGTAACTAATAACAAAGCACAATCAAAATATCTGTAGTATTAAGTCATGAAGAATTGGCTAAAATTAAATAGAGGACATTAGTTAGGCCCCTTTGCTGTTTACAGATGGCTGCTAAATAGTGCAAGTAGCCAATATTTTAGTTTAGTTTCCTGTACTACTGAATCTCTTTTGAGTTTTGATACACTGTCTAATTCTTGATTTATCTGTGATGATGCAGTGTGTGTTATGAGTTCAGTGAAGACACTGTCTCAGGCAATTTCTGCAAGTTCAAGTTGCAGGCTCACCTACTTGAGGCTTGAAGGGTTTGCCAATGAAAGTGTTTCCCTTCCCTGTGAGGTAAAGCTGTTCTGTTATTCTCCTGCAAAGCCAGACTTCTGGTAGTGACTCTTGTGCACCGTTTGTCCACTGTGTCTGTGGAGAGGCCAAGTGAGCTGAATGCACTTGACAAAGTTTGGCAATGAGTAACAGTAACTGGCACATGCTAGTGGCAAGGCCATGCAACGAGTCCTCTCCAGTGTCTGGCAGTTTTATCATTTATTCATGAACTTCACTGCTGCCAATTTAAAAGTCAAAACCATCGTACCCAAAAGCCAAGCACACACAGGGTTGCCTTGACACAGCTGCTCGGTACAGACCCAGGCTTGGCTGGTGTGAAAGCTGGTGGCTCTCAAGCCTCTTGGCGCGGTGTTTACTGCTGCTAATTTGATTGAGCTTGTCCATAGTTTTAACTAGCAGTGCTTTGAACACAAAGTTTTGATTAAATTCAGCTCCCAGATAAAGCACAGAGAAGTGTTCCATGTTGTCTCTTATTTCTGGTCCCACTCAGGCCAAAGCCAGTCTTCAGCACTGTCAGTGTGTCAAAACAAAGTTGGGTCTTTGTGAGCAAACCGAGAAGATGTGTAAGGCAAATTTGTAGGTTGCACAGAGTGAAATAATCGAAATGTCTTCATGCTAGAAATGTTTTCCTCTTTGTCAGGTTTGCTGCTCTCTTAAGGAAGATTGTGCTCTTATTGCTGGAACCCCAAGAGAGCTAAAGCTACCAGCTACAGCAAGTGGTTTTTGTTTTGTTCATTTTAAAATGAGAACAGCTGAGAACTGTTTTAAAAACAAATGAAAATCCTTTTTGCATGTAAAAGGTGTCAGTACCATCCATCTATAAACTTGCCAATTTTAAAATGTTAAAAAAATGACTGGAGGAGTCATGTACACTGAAATAGAATTTATTCTTAGCTTTTTCAAATCAGATTTAAGGAGGTCCAATTTGCCTGTTCCTACTGAACTGCCTTGCATAGCCTCTGTCCATATATTAGCTTCAGGTAACTATTTCTTACTTTAATATGGTAATGGAAATTTATCCTCTGCTAAAAAGAGACCACACACATTGAGGTCTGGGAAAGTAAACTACCGTGATGGAAAATGACCTTTCATCTTTTCCAGGTGCAATTTTTAAAATAGGCAGAGTGTAAGGCTTTCATCCTGAATAACAAACCCATTCTAATAATGTTAATGAAAATAAGACTTCAAACTTCTACTTTGAAGGAAACTACTTAATTTGTGGACTAACTATTTGGTTTTCCTCATAAAGCCATATTGTGTGTGAGTGTTGCAGCAGCATGTTTCTTCTCTGAATGTTGTAGTGCTCACCACTGCTCTTCTACAGCAACTTTTTGTCAATGTTAGCTACCAAGCACAGATAGGGAA
>NW_008657476.1:7591-15560 GCF_000695815.1 Acanthisitta chloris | reverse complement strand
GAGAACAGGCCTGCTATTAGCAAAGATGTCTAATTGCATTCTGGTAGAGCCTCTCCCTTTAGATTAATTAGATTAATTTTTTAATAGCAGATTAACTTTTGGATAATAAACTGAACTTGAGGGAAACTGCCAGTTGATTTGGAATGAGGACCAATATTTCCTTTCTTTGGGCTCTGGAATTAACAGGCCAATCAAAGAAATCAAGGTTTTACTTGTGTTTTCAGATGAAGACTGAGGACTCTGATTTTAGATGTCATTCAGTTGATCTATAAATGATTTTTCATTTTATTCTAATTTTGTTACCATTGCACCAGTTGTGTATGTACTGTATATGCAAACATAGAAGCAATAAAATATTTTTAAATCAGTTTCTTTAAATCTTTAAACTTCTAAATGGATTTTAATAGGGAATTAGGTTAAGAGGTTGGCTATTTTTCAAGTTACTTAATGTGAAACAGGACTGGAAAGGAATTTCTCAGTTGTCTGTTAAGTATCTTCCTTTACAGATAAAAAATTACTTCACAAGATTTTTCAAAGCCCTGTCTTCCATTTCTTTCCATTTTCTTCATTTGAAGGGAAGAAATCGTATTTTTATATTTTCATTCTTGTACTGAGCATTTTGATTATAAACCTTTCAATACAGAGATTTCTTTTTTTCCTTTTTAATTTCTTTATCCAGAATCCAGCTCACTCAAATCCCAGTGACACAAACTGTACTTTTCTGGTGTTTATGAGAAGATTTCAGAGCAATTTATCTATAAAATAAGTAATCTCCATT
This sequence comes from Acanthisitta chloris, assembly GCF_000695815.1. Lineage (NCBI taxonomy): Eukaryota > Metazoa > Chordata > Aves > Passeriformes > Acanthisittidae > Acanthisitta > Acanthisitta chloris. Next base: position 14,782 of record NW_008657476.1, on the reverse strand, counting down.
TTATATATTAGAGTATTGCACTGTAGTATTTTGAAAATCTTGTTTCTCATCTTAGGCTGATTTCTTCCATCTAGAAATTTCACAAAAACATTAGTTGAATTGTTGATGAGAAGAGAGGATAAAAAGCAGAAGTTTCCTTTTTTCAAGTTTGCAATTGCTTCTCATTCATGTGCAATGCAGCACTATTGCAGCTCTGCTTTATAGTATTCAAATTACTGTTTTTCATTGTTTCACTTGTTAGAGGTAAACATTTAGAAATGGGAACTTTGCTTACCACAAGTGTCTGTATGACTTTAAAGGTACTATGGGTGACAATTTCATGTTAATGTGACATAAATGAAGGTTTGAAGTTGTCTCCTGGGAGTTTTGCTTTCTTTTTGATGCAGAAGTGTGGGTTAAAACATTCTTCCCCTCATTTCAGTCACAAATGTGTATTTAATTTATAAAGCATCTGTTTTTTAAGTCTAGATCACTCTCTATATACTTAGTCTGTTTGGAAGGCTCTTATTATCTGTTAGGAGCAGCAAAGGACTCTATAGGTGTGTGTTAGAGAGAACTTGTTTTCAAATGTTCATTTTTTTTCTAATATATATATATTTTTTGAAATGCTTACAACATGAAGAGGGCTCTACTGTCTTTTTACCTGATGTGATCAGAAAAACAATTTAAACAGCCAAAAAGCTCAAAGAATGAAAAGTTCCTAATAAAGAGGGCAAGCTTACTTGAACTGTTTAATCTGACTTAGTTTATCTTGTTTGCCATAACCCCACATCCTTTATATTTTTTTTAGTTGCATAGTAGTTTCCTTAGTTTTACCTATTACATTTTTGTGCTGTGTGTTGGGTAGGAGTTTCACACTATGGCATATAGATAAAAAAATATCTCTAAGTAAGTGAACCTTTTTGATGATGATTTGTATTTGGAGAGAGGAGTGATCTGTGCCTGACATGAGACCTAGCACTGAAGCACACTGATGTTTCCTGTTGTTGGTGTATCAGGACTGACACATAATAAAATATTGTACACAATCTAGGCATGTTTCTTTGAGGGCTTTTGCAACCCAAGTGGCCCACAGGAAATCCTTAACCCATTTAAAAAAAAACAGGGTGAAGAGCAGAGGAGATGCAGTGTGGTCATTGCTTCTCGATCTTAAGAACAGTTTTTACTTAAAGAATGGAAGAAAAAGTGAGGTGAGATCTGTCCTGTAAGTCAGCCAGTGTGTTCAAGAGCTGTAGGGCATCCTATGCTGCCTGGCTGTGTGCCCACTGCCCTGTGAGCCCCAGCTGTGTCTGCAGGGTCATAGGGAGAGGGAGAGAGTGACTGTGTGGCACAGACTGGGGAGCCCCTGGGATGGCTGGAGGGCCAGGGTGGAGGAGTTGGGGGATGGCTACTGGCTTGCCTTGGAGTTAGGTTGCAGCCAGGATTCCTAGCTGGGAAAGTAATAAGTAGGGTGCATTACCCTTTGTGCTGATTTCTGGCCTATACAGCCAAAAATAGCCAGTTGACCGGGAAAAATCACTGAACTACGAATTCCTGGAAACTACAGAGTGTGTACAGAGGCAATATTGCCAATTGGTTGTTCTGTTTTTCTGTTTCCCCTTTCATTTGGCAGTGATTGCAGAAGGAGGCAGGGTAGGGGGCCAGTAGTGTGATCTAGGATGCAGCTCTTATATTCCCCCAAAACAGAGCTGAGTTCACACCTCAGCTTGCTCTTGCCAATGCCACCTGACAACCACTAGACAAAATGGCAAAGGCAAACCACCTTATTCCCAGCATTTTGCTCAGGCACCCAAAAGGGAAGCATCCTGCTACTGTGTCCAACCTACATCAGCCTTCACTTAGCCAAAAATGAAAGAGAGAGGCTGCAAAGCATGAGCTGCTTTTCATTGGGGTGTGAAGTCAGACCCCAGGAATCCTTAGAGGGGAAATGAGAGTAGGGAGTAGGGAAAAAAGAGGAGGAAAGGGTAGGAGGGGTTTAAGGAAGCACAACATGCAAAGGTCTTGCTCTGTGACACCAAGAAGAGGAAGAAGGTTGGGGATTTGGTCTTGTGGAGGTTTCCAAAGGCAATACCAATTGTGTGGGATAGACTCACCCCTCTGATGTAGCACACTGAAATATAAATACAAGTATTTCTCCAAATGTGTCAAGAAAGGAAGAGTTCTTCCCACCCAAGCAGCTCACCCACCTCTTCCTCTGCTCCCTCCTGACAGCAGTGTCACAGCAATCATATGTTTGGAACTGTTCCAAACTTTCTGCTTACAGTTGGTTTGAAGTTACGTATATTGTGTTTTCACATGTTTGTAGATGTGACAGATATCATAGCTGGGGAACTTTTTAAAAGAAACCCAAAGTATTTATAACCAAAAGAAGGAGGAGTGCACAGGCAGGCATGTGTCATGTGCTCTGCAGGGGTTGTGGTGACTCAGAGGAGGCATGAAACTTGGCTGAGATGGCATAGGTACTTGGCAGAGAAGGGGTTTGAGCTCCATAGTGCAAGATAGAGGGATAGGAGGCTCACCAGGGCTGGCAAAGAGCTGAGACCACATGGTTTTTGATCTGGTTGGAATGGAGCTGCTTGCATTCATCCCATGGTTTAGCCCTGCACCCCCAATTAGCAAGGTATTAGGTAACTTCTAACATTAGCTCTTCTGTTCACAGTGCAAGATCAATGTATTTGAAATCAGGAAAATGTTTCAGTATCTCCCTGAATCTAGATCTTTGAGTCTTTCCTGAATTGTTAATTCACTGCAGTGCTTATTAGACAGATCAGAACTTTCATGAAAGAGAATCTAGTTCGTATCTGGGCAGTGACTCTAAAATCCTGTCCAAATTACTGTGTCCTCCTTTGCTGCTGGTGTTACTAGCCTCTTATGGGTACAGCCAATAGCCTTTTGGGGTGATTTAAGCTGGTCTGCTCTGTGAGTCCGTCGTGGTGAATTGTATAGGAGCTACCCTACACGGAATGGGAAAGAGGGATTTTGTGGGAGAATGCTAGAGAATTAGGAGCATGTGAGTTACTTTGTATGAGCCCTAGATGTGGAGTGAGCACATCACTGAAGCTAAGTGAAAGTGCAATATGCCTTTCCCCACATCCCGACTGTGTCAGCTGGCGTGGGTTTAATAGATTAGTGAATCCTTAATGAATGTGGCCAGAAGAGGGCTTCGAGGCACTGAAAAACAGTCAGGGATGACGCTCAAGTGAAAAACATAAGCCACAACATAATAGTCTTGGTGGTGGTTTGTTTTCTAACTCCTGGGTAGTTCTGTTTTGAAAACAAATGTCACAAACACCACTGAATTTATTCGGAGTTCATTTTAGAGTGAATTCAGTGGATGACATAGGTGTTGATAACTCTTAAATTGAAGACTGTCCTTCAGAAGATGCTTTTTTGCCCTAAATATTCTTTTAAATCTGATGATTTTTTTCCTAAGTCACAAAAGGATCAAGAGGAGTAAACTTTACAGGGATAGGACAATATATCTCATGTTATTTCTTTCAGCAGCATGGAAAATTCAGCACTCTGTGGTCTGAGAGCTGCTGTGGCAGTCAGTTTTCTCTGGGTCAGCAATCCATCAAACATTTTGTCCTGTCCCTCCATTTGTTATTCTCTCCCTTCCCTGGTTAGGTCTGAAAATTATCGGGTACTTTTCACCCTGTGTCCTCACACTTGGGCCCTCTATATGCACCTGTTGTTTTTTGGTTCAGTTTGGTATGAGGCTCTCCCTTTTCACCCTAAATCTCTGCTGGAGGTTGTTTGTACTGATTGGGACTAACTGTATGACAAGGACTACTGCTGTGCCACTCTGCAGCCCACTCTGAAGGATCTCACAAAAGAGCTTTCAAGTGGGACATGCCTGTGGGAGTGCAGCAGGTGAGAGGCACAGCACAAATACCTGCAGTGAAAGAACCATGACAAATTCAGAGGGTTTTTCCCCTCTTGCCATCCTGCACTCAGCTCTTTCCACTCCTTCCTACCCTCTCGTTTTCCCTGAGCTGGGTGAGTCACGCTTTCCAGTCCTGCCTGCCCTCTTTCTCTACCTGAATCAGCTTCTCAGGGAATTGTTGCTGCTATTGGCAAGGCAGCTATTTCTGTCTTTAGCTGTTTCTTCCTTCTAATGGTTTCTTATCTTTCTGCTCCACCTTTATAAAATTTTCCCTGTGTATTTGTATTATTATTATTATTATTTACTTCTGCTTTGTCTTGTTTTTGTCTTTGCTTTGATAAGTAAAAATAGAAAAAAAGAAAGTTCCTTTGAAGAAAAAAGATACTGTCTTAAATATCCAATGAAAAAAAAATCAGAAGCTCCAGTAAGAAGCAGATACTATAACAATTTTACATTGTTGTAAAAGCGTGTTCAACGTATGTGTATCTTCCAATCCCAGAAATTTCATAAATCCTTTGAAATGCAGGTTTCCTATCTTAATACATTTCTTTCTGGTATCCTGTTGCCCCTGTTGTTCTGCACAACAAACATTGTTACAAGTAGATATTTAAATTTCTGACCAGTCATGACTTTTCATCTTGCCTTGCCACACATCAGCCAGGACATAATTAGTCTGCCCTTATTTTTTTTTTCTTATCAGACTTGGATTTTCGTTTTCTTTGCAGCAAGGATTGCCTGTTTGCACAGGTGAGTGGTGCCCAGTATGGGGCTAACCTCTGTCACATACACAGCTGAGAACGAGTGTTCCCCATGGCTGTAGGAGCCAGAGCATCCTGAGCTGCCCTAACTCCAGAGAGAGTGACACCTGGAAGAAAGGGGTGGAGGAGCTGCATGAGCTGAGTAGTGCTCCACGTGCTGCTCTGCCTGTGATATTGGATCACCTGTGGCCTTTGGGACCGCAACCTCCCCTCTTTGCAAGGAGAGAATTTGATACCTTGTGAAGGCACCCAGAAGCCCTTCAGGTCTCCGATGGCAGCATGTTTTGCTGCAGGGGACAGCAGGGCAAGGATCCAGCTGAGGCACTGCCCTGCCACATGTGAGACACAACTGAGGGCACCACGGACCTTCAGTTGAGCAAACAAATACCAGCTCTGGCTGGAACAAACCGTCCTTATTTCAAAGAAAAATATTGAGCCCATCAAGATTATCAGTTGAACATGTTCCAGTGATATAATACATCTGCAAACAGGAAGATAGAGCCCACGCAACGTTTCCTGCCTGCAGGGGTAAGGTTTCAAAATGATCACCTTTGGGATGGAGATGTGCCCTCTTAGCTCCCTCCTGCAGCTTGCTGAGGCAGGACCAAGGGGATAAAGCCTGAAGGTGTTCTCTTTGTTTGGTTGTAACATTTATGTTTCAGTGCAGGAGGCACATGGGACACAATGGGCAGGGGGTAAGTGCTCCAATGCTTTTACCTTGTTGGTACCAGCTGCCAGGAACTGTGTGGGTTAACTCATTTGGGAAGGGGTAACACAAGGAAGGCACAGAAGCCAGGGGCTGTTTGCTCTGGAAAGATTTGAGTGTCCTGTCCTTGCTCACCATGTTTGATATGCATGGTGAATCCTGGTCTGTGCCACTGCTGAAAGGAGAAGAACAGAAGAAAAGGGAGTATGATTCAGATGGATCTGCTCACCTTTAAGGAAAATCCTGGAGACTTCTTCCATGCTGAAGGTTATTATATCTACTGGAGCAGGTGACTATTTTACATCTGATCCATCTGTGACAAAGGGGAGTACTTTTAGCTCTTTTTTTTTAACACCATCCCCTTGTATTCCCCCTCCCCCCATTTTAATCAGGCTCCTGTCTGTGTGGAGCTTTCATGTTAACTGTTGTTAGCTCTGTAAAACAAATTCCAAGCTTTCTGAGGGCAAAGTCCCACTGAAATCCAGACAGTTGCCAAGGAGAGGTGTTTGTCTTGCTCTATCCCCCAAAGGCTAGAGCTGTTTGGTGTTTTTCTGTCAGACACTGCATCTTTCTTGCTTGACATGCACCTGCTATGCAGGTAATGCCACAACAAAAAAGAGCTACAAGATGAAGCTTGACTGCTTGTGGCCATACAGGCAGCACTGCAGGCAGGAGGTGGGCAAGGAGGAGAGCCTGATTCTTGCAGGCAGGAAAACCCATTGTGCTGTGCCTGCAGGTTTCTCTTCACCCCTTTATTGCACAGGACTTTCATTCTTCTTGCTGTGAATTTCATACCCGTGTCTTCCAGTCCCTTTTTTGGCAGTGTTACGCCAGCCTGGGGTTTCCTTCCAGCCTCTTTGGCAGGGGAATGTCCCCAGCCAGGGCTTACCCCGCCTGGGAAATTCCACCATGCAGAAAAAGTCCAGGGAGCCGTGCTCATGCCACTGTCCTCCTCCACCCTGCTGCTTCCTCTCACATGTCATAACATCCCCTTACCCTTCCGCTTAACCTCAGCCGAAAGACAAGTGGTGTGTGATCCACTGCAATAAAAGTAGCCCTGTGGGTACTCAGCCTGGAGCTGTAATAAACTTGCAGGGTGTTGTTTAGGGTATTTTTCTTTCCTTTTTTTCCCCTGTGACCAGAAAACTGGAGTAAGTGGGACAGAAGTAAGGAGGGAGGGGGAAAGGAGTTTCCTTACCTCTGCTTCTCTATTTCACACCAATAAACCTCAGAGGAACTTGTCAGTCATTCACACTGACATGGCCATAAGGAATGATCAGTTGCGAGCAGGGTGCAAAGAACTGGCTTATTTTCCATAAAGCTTTTTCTGACTTCTCTCCTCCGACATGAAGGTAGGCTGTCATAATTTTATTTGATTTACTGCTTAAAAAAACTGTAAGTGATTAGAACAATATTGGCTTCTTGTTATTTTTTTTAAACTTCTAATAACCTTGCAAATGGCTTGTGCTATAATTGTGCATGTTTTGGGGTTGGGTATGGCTTGGTTTTTGGGAAGGGAATGGGTAACAGCAAAGAATAAAGAAATCACAAAGAATGGTGGGAGTTTGAAAGCCCACAGTAGATCTATTGGCAAAATACCCCTAAATAACTTAGCTGTTTCAGGCAACTCTTTCTGAAAAAAATCTGCTTTTTCAGCAGAGGATGTAGTAGCTTTCCAGAGTTTAGATGGAGGCATGAATGGATGGGTGGATAGAAAGCTAAGCTTTGAAAGCACTGAATGGAAGCAGCATTCTTAGTGGAAGCAGGTGTTTTGTATAATCTTGATTACAATTTCTTTCCTGGCAGCACATCAGTAATTCTGGAATAGCAGAGCATCATCA
>NW_008657476.1:0-7563 GCF_000695815.1 Acanthisitta chloris | reverse complement strand
AGTAACTGTCATGGTGCAGTATGAGACAACACAGGGAAACATATAAAAAGAGGGATCTACACCTACTTTCTTGTAATTCAGAAAAAAATAAACCTGTGGGAATGAAAAGAAGTAAGTTTAATGAGCTTAAACTTCACTTTCAATTTTGTTATGCTAAGGGGTTTATTAAACCAAACCATAAATTTCTTTTCATCACCTGGTGAGGGTTTCTCTGGCTTACCACATGAGGTCAATTATGCAGCACCTCAGTTCATTAACTGTGCCCATATCTGGCAGGCAGGGAAGGCAGCTCAGCACTAAGCATCTTGCAGAGGATAAAACGTGGTCTGGTTTTTAGACCCCAAACATTTGGGGGCATGAGTGTACCATGATGTCGTTGGAGGCTTGTGTACAGGTTGCAGGTACTTTAGATGGAAGCCAGGAAGTTGTGGATATCAGCTGGGATGTTGTGGCCTGCTTGGAGGCACATAGAGGGCAGAGGTGATACCGTGGGCTCTCCCTCAGCCAGACAGGGTGACCAGCAGTCAGGGACAAATGTCACCCAGGGGCATTGGGAAGAAGGCCATATTTCTGCTCCAAACAAAACTCCAGTATCAGCTGAGTGATTACTTCCCAGCAAGTGATTTCTTTTTTTGCTACTTATGCCTTCTAATTACTTGCTTTAAGGCAAGCCACATTTCCTGTTGTGTTTAATGACAGTGGGTAGGAGTAGGCTGTGTGTGTGGGGAGGAACTGTCCTCTGCCATGGAGGGCCAAGCACTGGCCAAGCCCTGGGCTGCTCTGGGCAGCTGAGCAGCCTTGAACCCTGCCAGTCTGGTTGTGGTGGTTGGGATATCATCATCATCCTCACCATCATCGCCATTAACTGTAGCTGGAAATGGGTTTCCAGCAGTTCTCCCGGGCACTGGGAAGCTTCCCTTCCCAACCCTGGGGTGCCTGGAGCAGCAGGGTGTAAGGCACAGCCCCCTCCCTCCCTTTGGCTTTACCTCCTGCTTCAGCCCAGGTAGTCTGACCTGGCTTTGATTCTCGCCTGAGCTTTAGAGAGCAGCATAACTCAATCTTGACAGCGCTGCTGAGAAACTCCTGTGGGACTTTACGTGTTCCCAGTCACAAGCTCCTGGGACAAAGTGTGCAAGGCAGAAAGAAAAGCTGCCTTTACTCTTGCTTTCTTCTTAAGAAATTGGCAGGAAATTAAAAGGAAGCTTAAACATCCATGGGCTAGCTTCTGTGGAGAGCAGCGTCCTGTCAGACAGGATGTGTCTGGCTTTGGTAGGTGTCTTTTCCCAGCTGAGAACTGGAGGTGGAGGGAGCCAACACCTGGGAACAGAGCTTTGCACCATGCCTCACCAAGTCAAAGGGTTTATTTTCAGCTATCTTGATGTTTTATGATAACTCATGCATGATTTACGTACTACTGTAAATTTGTTTTTACTGTCATGGATTTCTTTCCAAATGTGTAGCAGCTGACTGTTAAGTCTGTAGAAAGAACACAGTATTTTTATCCTTTCTATGTTATTAATACCCTTTATGCAGACATAGAACGTGTGGATAAGACTTATGTGACAGCAAATTCTGACCAATATGTAGAGCGATGTTGTCCTAACACACAATTAACTGCAGATAAAATCTGCCCTAGTATATGCAATTCATCCTAAGCACCAGGAAAGTTTTTGTACCACTATTTGGAAGCAACCTAACATTTTTCCTACCATAATAAAATTTTATCTGTCTGCCTTGATTTAGGTGCCTTTTTAAATAAGAGAATTTCCTGTTTATTCGCTTTTTGTCTGACTAATGGAGTACAGCTCTGCAGCTGAGTTTCAGGACTTTCCCGATGGTCAGACAGACGTATATTTTGACAGCTGGGATTTCTCTAGTTAATGGACATCTGAACTGAAGGCATTTTAACTCTATGAACTGGAAAACACAGTGAAACAAGATCGAAACATTAGCTGAGGGCATTCCCCTCGATGAAGCTACCATGCATGTTAACATGCTACCAGTGCTTTTTACTGTGGTTGTCTTGTTTCTGCCTGAGCTTTCCTGCTCACTGATCTGCACCCTTGAGCTGATGGTATGCTCACAGGCTGTGTAGGATTGTGCAAATCAGTGCCGAGGCTTCCTGCAGGTGTTGATCCTGCCATGCAACCATGGGTGAGCTGCATGTGTGCTGACACTGTGCCTGGGGTTTCTTGGCCAGTCAGCTGTTAGATCTGCTGTCCAGAAGATGTGACTGGGGTTGTCATGTCCAAGAGGAGTGCAAATTTTTCAAATCTGACTGGACAGTATTTTTGAGTGGAAAAAAAAACATGCTTGGGAAGCCTGGGTGTATGGCAACCTTAACCGTAGCTAGGCTACTCGTTATTGCACAAAAATTGAGAGTCTAGGTTCCTGGGTAGATTGCAGTTCAATAAAAATCACATTTTTCTGGGTTCAAATCTCGCTGAGAGCTTTTCCTCCCATTCCTGTGCTGAAGTGTTCAGTGGCAATGTGCATTGGGACAGCTTTGCAGCCCCTGCTAGAAAGCAGTTTCATTTTATGGGTGGTTGAAGTGGTCTTTGCTTCTTTGTGGAAGGAAGGAAGATGGAAATCAAAGTTCAGCAGAGCCTAACTCACCTGCTGTGTTTGCAACACAGGCTCCTGCACCTGACAGGGGAAAATAAAATGAACGTGGGCTCAGAATGGCTGGTTTTAACCCAGGCTGGTTGCCTGAGTGAGGAGGAAAAATGTCTTTAGCATGAGTCACGAGGAAAACTGATGTCTACCCCTTCAAACCTACACTGAGTCCTAAAAGCACTGAGAAATTGTGCTAAACTTCCTTTCCAAACTGGAAAATCGTAACAAGCCAAGTATTTCGAGGCAAGAATGTACACTGTTTACCTCACCTATGTACACATAGTATCCTATACAGGTGACATATGATGTTACTCTTTGCTATGGGGAAATGGCCTTCTGCTCCTTGTTTACATGCTGTGACATCAGTGGTGCATGAATTTCCTAGCTGTGCGTTCCTTACTGCAAGGCACCAATGCACTAATAAGATTTGTAAGCTTCTGAGAAAACATGACTAACTAGGGCAGTGAGTATGTTGAGAGGAATGTCCATAAGCACAAGGTGTATGTACAAGGAAACTGTTTACTTTCACAGAACACAGATCCACTTTGCCAGCTTTGTAACACTTGCTGGGTTCGGGGTTTCTTTTCTTCTGTACTGATTTCAGCTGCTTTATATACATAGTCTGAAAGGATCCACTTAGGAGCGACCCACTTTGAAAAAAAAATTAGGTTTTCTATTTGCTTTATATCAGACAGCCTGGGAGAAAAAAACAAGCAGAATTGAGGGTATTCTTTGGATCAAAGGAGCAAAGCCCGAAAGAAATATGTTAAATGAAAAGTCTGAGTTTTCCTTTAATATGAAGAATTATGCATACCCCCTTTTGATGTTCAGGTTAATCCCAAAATGTCAGTCTTGGAGACCAAAGTCTAGGAAAAATGTAGCAATACAAGTATAGCAAAGAAGGAAGAAACACTAACTCCTCTGTACCAGCTTTTAGAGCAAATCCGTGTCATGGACCATTTCCAGCCTGCTGACATGTGCTCTCTGAAAGCATTAAAGCAAACGCAGGTACAGATCCTGAATACTCTCTAGGAGTAGAATCGTTACTAATCTTTCACCTCTGGCTTTCTCAATGCTATTCCAAGAGTAAACCAAGCATTATGCTGGATAGTTTGGGGTTTGTGTGCCGTGTGGAAATGCTGCTGGGGTACAGAGCTGTGGCAGTGGCGTTCACACACCTCCACTCACAGTCTGCATCAGGAGCCTAATTACACCTACTGGAGAATAAGGACATTTGACATCCATGCAGCAAATGTTCACTTGCATTAAGCAACTGGATTGCAAACCACCATTTTTATTTCCAGTTTAAGAAATACCACAAAGGTTATACTGCTCCAGAATCAGGTTGCAAATCCAAGTTCTTGTTGCTAGTAGTTTGTGCTCTGCCACTTCACCTAGAGGCTGTTCCCTACCCCGTGTGGCTGCTTAGGAGACAGACTGAGGAGAGAGATCTACTCTGCTCCCATACCCACTGAACCATGGGCTGCTCTGAGAGCTGGCATGCTCCTCACTTGCCAAGGGAAAGATTGTGTGCCTGGCAGAGTGACTACGTGCTGCTCTACACAGAAGACAAAGCTCCACTTTCTAAGCTTGATTTATGTATTTATATATTTATTTAAAACCTACATCCCCTATAGCGTTCACCCCAGTACGTGTCCCAGGGACCGAGCAGTGCAGGCACACTGCATCTCTTCCCTGTGCTGGTTCTGATTAGGATAGCAAAAGGGAGACACATGACCCATCTTAGCCTAGATGTCTAGTTGGTGGTGAAAGTCTAAGGTGTTAGCATTCAGCCTCTTAGATTTCTGCAATGAGACCCCTACCCAGTGAGCACAAGCTTCAAGACAACTGGATTTTGCTTTTGCTCTTCACTGAATTTTCAGATCTCATCAAAGTAGCTCATGGGCATGCACAAGTCACACTCTCGAAAGCTGTTTTGGCAATCAAGTGTATCAAATTAACCTAAACCAAGACTGATTGCTTTTAATGTCACAATGCTTGTTTGGGCTGTGTTTTGAAGGGAGGGAAGAAGCACGGTTTTCAGAAACAAGTGCATTCTGTGCATTTTTTTTTCTTGTTGCTTGAGATACCAAGAGAAGTCTATTGCAGATTTTTGCAGGTGTATAGAAGAGAGGTTTCAGGACAAATGCTACTGATAACGGCCACTAGTTGGCATTATTGATGCATCCCAGTAAATGGAGGTGGTGCAATAAAAACATGGGAAGACAGCGCCCAGGGAGCTGAGGTGGCTGCCTCTGTGCTCACCTCGCAGCCTTCTCCAGCTCTGGAGTTGATGGGTTGCACTGAATTACAGCTCAGCCAAAGCAGGCTGAAACCATAAGGACACCATATGTGTCCAGCGATGCCTTCCCAGCTGGCTCCCTTTCTCCTAGTTTGTAGCTGTCTCTTTCTCATCAGAAGAGGTGACAAGTGCTTCTTTTTTGGTCATCACCCTCCCCCAGGAACTTATTTTGGCTAAAGATGCCTCACAGGATTTTGGTAATCACAGATGTTACATAGTGTTTGGGCCAAAGCCCAAATGCTCAAGGTCTGCAGCATTAATAATTACAATTTGTGGATGTAGCAATAATTTGCCAGTAACTCTCATGGAAGCACTTTGAGAGCACAAGGCCGCTGGGAGCCAGCTCATCTTGTGCAACCAATGGGTGTGTGTGAAAGAGCCTTTTGTTTCAGAGCTCAGTGGAATTAGACTTGTCTTAATCTGCTTTGACTGGGAGTAAATTTATGCCAGAAGACCTGATAAATAAGATGTCACTGATGAAATAAGTATGAACTGAGGTATCAGAGTGTTGCCTGGAGTGGATTTTGCTTGGTAAAAGGAGAGCAAGTCAGCAATTCAGCCTTCAGGAGAGAAGAAATTTTGGAATAGAAGAGAAAAAGAAATCCCACACCCTCTTTAAAAAAAACAAAACCAAAGAAGAACTCATTACACTGTTTTATAGACTCATTTTCATTCATATGGAGAGACTAATCTTCAACTAAATCCATTCCAAAATTGTTACTAAATAACCAGGATCAATACACTGACTGACCCTGCCTGTGTGTGGTTTAAGGGCCTTCCACGACACAGCAGCTCTACAATGAGAGAAATCCATTTCTGGTTTGAAATAGTCTTTTAATCTTGACATTTTGAAGGGAATTGCAGGCAACTATAATGACAAATACAATTTTCTGCATTACCAAGTTCTCAGATTCACGCTACCATATGCTTGTTAACAGACGAGATCCATTTGCTTCTGGAGTTGTCGAATCCCCCGGTGAGACTAAAATGACTGCCTTTCTGGGCCACCTGGCAGGGATGAGAATGCAAAAGTCTGTCAGTTGGGTCCACTTTTGGAAAGCTGAGTTATGGGTCCTCCATTAGCCAGGGAATGTGCAAAGAGCATTCAGGGGCTCAAGGATCTCTGAGCACCAAGGGCTTTTTAATGAGGCCTTAAAAGCACCTACCTAAGGCTAAGGTATGGTGCTAAGGCTATGGTAAGGCTTGAAGAACAACAGAGAACCGTCTCCTTATGTGTTTAAAACACATGGCCTGATTTCACAAATCCTCACTTGCGTAAAGTGGTTCATTAACTGAGGGAGAAGGTGTTTTTGGGAGAGTGCTGCCGCTCAGGAAGCGAGTGAGTTTTTACCTTTGTTGGGCTATTTCTGGCACTGATTTCATTTTATGGATTCCATTTTCAAATTTTACTGTGACTGCATACATCCATGGCATAAAACTACAGTCTTTGAGTAGAAAACTGCCTAGCTAATCCCCAGTGAAACCCTTCCTTCACCTGACAGTAGAAGAAATATTTGAATAATATAAAGTAATTCCCTCCTGTCTCCTCATGGGCTGATTAATATAATTTCATGTTGCACCTGTCCCATGGTTTTCAATACAATTAAAACACATATAATGATATAAATTATAGACCTCCCATTTGCATAATATACTTTAGAAAGACCATGTTGTTTTGCCACATATTTTTTGGAGCAGCCACAGTGCTAAAAACATGCTAATCGCACCCTCACGGACAGAATTGCATTGTCTCCTCATGGGCTGATTAATATAATTTCATGTTGCACCTGTCCCATGGTTTTCAATACAATTAAAACACATATAATGATATAAATTATAGACCTCCCATTTGCATAATATACTTTAGAAAGACCATGTTGTTTTGCCACATATTTTTTGGAGCAGCCACAGTGCTAAAAACATTCTAATCACACCCTCACGGACAGAATTGCACGCTTGTATTTTGGAAGATGATCTCAGTGGAAAGGAGTAAAACAAATATTTGAAAAGTAGAAACCTGGGAAGTCTTCCCTGTGAGCATCGGTAACAACTTGGTTGTGTTGTTAACAGTAATTGCAGGCACATGGTTTCGCCCACTTTTCGTTTCAGCATTGTGTTGCTACCCACTTCTCCCTGCCCGTCTTGACTGAGAGGCTTTGCCACCACGGTACGGTGCAACCGAAAACCAAAATAACTCCTGTGTCTGCCCCCTGCCTGCTACATGCTCTGGTAACAAAGGCACAGAGATGACTCATCTCTGTTGTGAGTAACCACTCATGTTCCCTTTCTCGCTGGATGCTGCTCACTCGACGCACATGACCAAAAAAATTGCTGTACTCCCAAGCTTGTGTACCTGGAGCCCAGGCCTGGCAGGATTGGAGTGAACACTCCATTGCCACCGCACTTGGGGCCAGGACTACAGTGCATAGGGACATGAGTCGGCATCAGCAGTGGGCACTGGTTGCTTCCATCTCTGCAGCTCCAGAAGCGGGTGGAAATCAGGGGCTGCACTCCTTGTGAGCAAAGGCTGCCAAAGATGAGTGCAGCCTCCAGGAACGGGCTGCCCAGGGAGGTGGTGGATTCACCATCCCTGGAGGTTTTCAAGCTGAGACTGGATGTGGCACTTAGTGCCATGGTCTAGTAAC
>NW_008657475.1:2783-4581 GCF_000695815.1 Acanthisitta chloris | reverse complement strand
TTCCTCAAGGTTTAAACCTCTGATTTTCTCCAGTTCCTCAAAGGTCTCAGTATTTGATTTTCTTCAGTTTCTTGAGGTTTAAATCTTTGGTTTATTCCAGTTCCTCAAGGTTTAATGTTCTGCTTTTCCATAATTCTTCAAGGTTTAGTTCTCTGATTTTTCCCTAGTTTCTCAAGGTTTAAATCTTTGATTCTTTCCGTTCCTCAAGGTTTAAACCTTTGTTTTTTGCCAGCTCCTCAAGGTTTGAACCTTTGGTTCTTTCCATTACTCAAGGTTTAAATCTTTGATTTTTTTCCATTCCTCAAGGTTTAAACCTTTGGTTTTTGCCAGTTCCTCAAGGTTTGAACTTTTGGTTCCCTCCATTCCTCAAGATTTAAATATGATTTTCTCCACTTCTTCAAGGTTTCAATCTTTGATTTTTTTCTTCAATTCCTGAAAGTTTAAACCTTTGATTTAAGACCACCAAGCTCCAAATATTTTAGCAGGCAACCCAAATGATCCTAAACTAAAACCCTTGGGATGTTCTTGCAGCTTTTCTCCTGTATTTCAGTGCTGCTCTGAGGGCTGAACTCACCTCAGTGTGTGGCTGGTTTGAAAGTGGGGCAGAGCAGAGCCAAACCCAACCAACCTGTTGTGTGGAGGCTTCACCTGACGCTGGTGGTTTGTTGTTGTTATTGTTGTTATTGTTGATTCCCAGCTCCTCCACTTGTTTCCCCTCTCTTCTCCTCCACCAGAAATGCTCTCTCTGAAGAAATACTTCACTGAAGGCCTCATCCAGTTCACCATCCTGCTCAGCCTCATTGGTGTCCGCGTGGACGTGGACACCTATCTCAACTCCCAACTCCCTCCTCTCCGCGAGATCATCCTCGGCCAGAGCTCTGCCTACACCCAGACCCAATTCCATAACCTAAGGAACACCTTGGATGGCTATGGAATCCACCCAAAGAGTGTAGACTTGGACTATTACTTCACTGCTCGGCGCTTGCTCAACCAGGTGAGAGCCCTGGACAGGTTCCAGGTGCCAAGCACTGAGGTCAGTGCCTGGTTGGTGCACAGAGATCCCGAAGGATCCGTGTCTGGAAGTCAGCCCAGCGCTGGGAATGGGCTGCAGGATGGCAGCAGTGCTGACAATGGGGTGAGGGAGAGTGGAGCTGAGCAGGGATTTGGGGAAGAACTGGAAGATTTGGGAGCTGTGGCTGCACCAGTCAACGGAGACCTGACTAAGGAGGTAGGAAAGAGCTTCTTTTGCCTCTTGGGGAGGGATTTGTGGGGGGGGTTTGCCCTTTGGTGTTCACCCAGTGGGTGTTATCCTGGATATTCTGTCTATTTGGCACTTGGGAAAAGGGTATCCCAGCCTGGGAATGTTGCAATCCTGTCTCCCAGCTCGGTTTCAGTGCTCCAGGGATAATTCTGAGTTGGTTTTACCTTTCTGCTTGTGGAATTCTGGCTTGAAACGAAGAGTGAAAGGAGGGGGGAGGGGAGACAGCATGGGCTGGTGTTGTGAAACCCAGAAATCCAGCTGGGAAATAAACAGGAGCGTTGGGAAAGAGCCCCAGCCCAGGTGTGGAGCTGGAGGTTGGGTTTCTGGTGCTGGAGCCCAGCCAGGGGCTGTGGCACTGCTCAGTTTTCCTCCCAGCTGGGTGGGGAGGGGTGAACTGCAAAGGGCTTTGTTTGGCCTGACTGGGCACAACCTTTGGGATGGAACTCCAGGTTCTGGGAGCATTCCAAGCCCTGGGATGCAACTCCAGGCTGGTTTGGGCACTGATCCTGTTGTCGTGGCATGTCCAGTGTCTCCGTG
>NW_008657475.1:1935-2564 GCF_000695815.1 Acanthisitta chloris | reverse complement strand
CTGGGTCGGTGATCCATGGCCTTGGGTCCTTCCAGGATTCTGAGCAGGTGTCAGTATTGATCCATGGGCTCAGGTCCTTCCAGGATTGTGGGGTGGTGTTGGTGCTGGTCCATGGCCTCAGGTTCTTCCAGGGTCAGTGGATTCATGGCTTTGGGTCCTTCCAGGGTCCTGAAAGGTGTCAGTGCTGATCCATGGGCTCAGGTCTTTCCAGGGTCAATAGATCCATGACATTGGATGTTTCCAGGATCCTCTGGGGTGAATCAGTGCTGATCCATGGGCTCAGGTCCTTCCAGGATGCTGTGGGTATCAAGTGGTGATCCATGGCCTCGGGTCCTTCCAGGGTCAATAGATCCATGGCCTCGGGTCCTTCCAGGGTCAATAGATCCATGGCCTCAGGTCCTTGCAGGGTCCTGTGGAGGGAATCAGTGCTGATCCATGGCCTCAGGTCCTTCCAGGGTCGGTAGGTCCATGGCATTGGGTTTTTCCAGGATCCTGTGGGGGGAACCAGTGGTGATTCCCAGTGTCGGGTCCTTCCAGTGTCTCTCCAGCATCTCCCAGGCTGTGTGTGGAATGGGAGTGGTGCATCCCTGTGCCTGCAGTGAGGGGAGGCAGCAGGATCCTGGGAGCTG
>NW_008657475.1:956-1886 GCF_000695815.1 Acanthisitta chloris | reverse complement strand
AGGAATGGGAATGGGTGTGGGAATGGGTGTGGGAAGCAGCGGGAACGCTGCAGAGACAAAGGTGGTGGTTGGTTCAGCGCTAGGATTGATGGATGAGCAGTGGGATGAGTCCTAGGAATGGTGTCTTGGCATGTTTTCCATGCCCACGGGGATCTCGTGGCTCCGGAGGTGTTTGGAACGTGGTGGGATCGAGGGGGGAAAATCCCACTCTGGGCTGGCAACTGGTGACCTTGGAGGTGTCAGAGTCACAGAACACAAGGCCAAACGTTCCCACTTTTAGCTGCTTCTGTGATTCTGGAGCGAGGCCATTCCCTGTCTCAGGAACGGGGAAGGATTTGATGAGCTGCCATGGGCAAGGTCACTCCTGGAAGACTTTCCTGTCCTTCCCAAGTCTGGGATTCCTGGCTGAGGCCGTCGGGAACCTTTCCAGTGCAGCGTGTGAAAACAGGGAGCAGACTTTAGGGAGAAACACTGCGGATTTGGGAAGCTTTTCCAGAGACCTCTGCATCCCAGCAGCTCGGGCTGGATGCACTGGGAATGAAACCCTGCCAGGCTGGGCGATGGCGCTGGGAATCTCCTGCAGGGAAGGGCGGGGAGGTCTGGGATCAGGGAAGAAGGTGTTCCGTGCTCTTCCTCAGGCCTCTGTTTTCCATGTTTTCCCCCAGCCCTTGGCTGCACAGGAGGGGAGGGTGTTATTCCCGGGGCCCAGCTCCAGGAAATCCCGTCTGGCTCCGCACTCTGCACGTCACTCCGTCACACCATCCCATCTCCCTCCTCCCCCGGGGGCAGCCACACCGACTCGCTGCTGCCACACTTCAGACCAGCCTCATTTTGGGGTTTTTTGGGTCGTTTTCGGGGTGTATTTTTCTTTTTTCTTTTTTTTTTTTTGTTTGTAGTGGTTTTATCCCAATCCTTCACTCCTGCTAAATG
>NW_008657475.1:489-784 GCF_000695815.1 Acanthisitta chloris | reverse complement strand
CATTGCAACTCCCAACAGGGCTGTGTGTGGGCCTGGCACGACCTTGCTGGGGGAATAGGGACGATATAAATAATTTGGGGGAGTTGGAGCTCACTCCAGAGGGACCATGGGGGGAGAGGTTGAAGGTGTTAAGGGGTTCACCCGGAATATGGAATCCCATGATTTTATCCCCGGGATCATTTTGATCCAGGGTGGCTGTCGGGCTAAAGCCAAAGCTGGGATTAATCCCAGCGCTTCCCTCTGCAGCATTGGGGGTGGGGATGGCAGGAGCTCCAGCCCAGGGCCCTTCCCACCC
>NW_008657475.1:0-255 GCF_000695815.1 Acanthisitta chloris | reverse complement strand
GGGAGCCCCGGCCCAGGTCCCCTCCCCCCCCCCCGGGATATAAATACGCTGCCGTGGGACATGTGATGAGCTGTCGGGACTCAGCCCGGAGCCCGTGCCCACCGCCCAGGGATCTCCTTACACTTGGCATTGGCTCTGGTGGGAGGGACTGGGGGGGTCTGAGTGCAGGGGGAGGGGGTCACCTTCTGCGGGTTGGGGTCTGCAGGGGAAGGAGCTAAAGTCACACATTGCCCTCCCCTCCCTCCCTCCCTCCCT
>NW_008657474.1:0-47544 GCF_000695815.1 Acanthisitta chloris | reverse complement strand
AAAATGAAGCACAAGGTCCTACACCTGGGCCGTGGCTATCCCAGATCGGTGCATTTACCTAACATTATTTTGCAGCAGTGAGGAGAAAGACTTGGGAGTGGCAGTGGATGAGAAGTTCACCATGAGCTGCAGTGTGAGCTCAGCCCAGAAAGCCAGTTGAATCCTGGGCTGCATCAAAAACAGTGTGGCCAACAGGTCAAGGGAGGTGATTCTCCCCCTCTACTCTGCTCTTGTGAGACCCCACCTGGACTACTGCGTGCAGTTCTGGTGCCCTCAACACAAGAAGGACATGGAACTGTTGGAACAAGTCCAGAGGAGGTCTCGAAGTTGGCAAGAGGACTGGAGCATCTCCCCTATGAAGACAGGCTGAGAAAGTTGGGGCTGTTCAGCCTAGAGACAAAAAGGTTGTGTGGAGACCTCGTAGGAACTTATCTGAAGGGGCCCACAAGGGAGCTGGAGAGGCACTCTTTGTTAGGAACTGCAATGATAGGACAAGGGTTAAAGAGTTCAGACTGAAGGAGGGGAAGTCTAGGTTAGATATTAGAAAAAAGTGTTTTACTGGAACAGGTTGCCCAGGGAAGTGGTGGCTGCCCCAGCCCTGGCAGTGTTCCAAGCTAGGTTGGATGAGGCCTTGAGCATCCTGGTCTAGTGGGAGGTGTCCCTGCCCATGGCAGGGGTGTTGGGACTAGATGATCTGTAAGGTCCATTCCAACCCCTAAAAATTTTATGATTCTATGATCATGACTTACCTGCTCCTATTTCAGGGCTGTTTGCTATTTACCCTTTTTATAGCAAACATCTTATGTAAATCTAATATCAGTGCAGGCTGTGTTTGCTACATAATGTTGATCACACTTGACATAGGTGTTACATGCAGCTGTTTGTTATGATATGTTTCAAACTTGTTGACCAACTTCTGGTTTAATTATTTCAGTGATTGTTTTTAACTGACAATCCATACAGTTTTTGACTGCTCTGAGAAAAAAATAGTGGAGCTCAACAAACTTCCCTCTATTTTAATGTTAAGATAGTTACTATAGTGGACCTGAGATAGCCAGTTTGAGATGAAATTATATGACCCAGCTAAGAGTTTATTATTCTAGGAGGCATTTGCAAAGCCTCAACTGCTGTGTATAACCATAGGCATCCAAACTGAGTTTAATCTGCATATACAAGCTACTCCAGTGGGTGTCTAGAGTAGGTCATAGAACCACAGAATGGTTTGGGTTATAAAGTGCCTTTCCAGATCATTTAGTTCCACCCCCCTGCCATGGGCAGGAATACCTCCCACAAGACCAGGCTGCTCAAAACCCCATCAAAGCCCCAGGTTGTTCAAAGCACCTGGCCTTGAACTGTTCCAATGATGAGACATCCACAACTTGGGGAACCTGTTCCAGTGCCTCACCACATTCATGATAGAAAATATCCTTGTTAAGTCCAATCTAAATCTGCACACTCTTTGTTTAAAACCATTGACCTCTCTACTGTTACTACAGGCCTTGGTGAAAAGTCTTTCTTCAGTTTTCTTCTAAGCCACCTTTATATATTGAGAGGCCACTATAAGGTCTCCCTGAACCTTCTCTTCTCCAGGCTGAACAGTCCCATAGGAGAGGTGCTCCATCCCCCTGATGATCTTTGTGGCCCTTCTCTGGACTTGCCTCATTTAAAACCATTGACCTCTCTACTGTTACTACAGGCCTTGGTGAAAAGTCTTTCTTCAGTTTTCTTCTAAGCCACCTTTATATATTGAGAGGCCACTATAAGGTCTCCCTGAACCTTCTCTTCTCCAGGCTGAACAGTCCCATAGGAGAGGTGCTCCATCCCCCTGATGATCTTTGTGGCCCTTCTCTGGACTTGCCTCATCCATGTGCTGTGTATAACCATAGGCATCCAAACTGAGTTTAATCTGCATATACAAGCTACTCCAGTGGGTGTCTAGAGTAGGTCATAGAACCACAGAATGGTTTGGGTTATAAAGTGCCTTTCCAGATCATTTAGTTCCCCCCCCCTGCCATGGGCAGGAATACCTCCCACAAGACCAGGCTGCTCAAAACCCCATCAAAGCCCCAGGTTGTTCAAAGCACCTGGCCTTGAACTGTTCCAATGATGAGACATCCACAACTTGGGGAACCTGTTCCAGTGCCTCACCACATTCATGATAGAAAATATCCTTGTTAAGTCCAATCTAAATCTGCACACTCTTTGTTTAAAACCATTGACCTCTCTACTGTTACTACAGGCCTTGGTGAAAAGTCTTTCTTCAGTTTTCTTCTAAGCCACCTTTATATATTGAGAGGCCACTATAAGGTCTCCCTGAACCTTCTCTTCTCCAGGCTGAACAGTCCCATAGGAGAGGTGCTCCATCCCCCTGATGATCTTTGTGGCCCTTCTCTGGACTTGCCTCAACAGGTCCATGTCCTTCTTATGTCAGGGGCCCCAGAGCTGGATGCATTACTCCAGGTGGAATCTCACCAGAGTGGAGCAGAGCAGGAGGATGACCTCCCTTGACCCACTGGCCATGCTGCTTTTGATGCAGCCCCAGAATGCAGTTGGGTCTTGAGCAGTGAGCACATGTTGTTGGCTCATGGCCAATTTTTTGTGCACCAGTACCCCGAAGTCATTTTGTGCTGGGCTGCTCTCATCCATTCGTCCCCCAGCCTGCACTGATACTGGGGATTGTCCCAGCCCCAGTGTAAGACCTTGGCCTTGCTGAACTTCATGAGTTTAAGATGGCCCTGGTGATGGACCTGTCAAAACAGCTGATGATTCTTGCTTGACCTTATGGGGGTTGGGTACAGCAGTTGGGTTTTGTCTGCAAAACTGATGATGCCCTCTGGAGAGAGTGCTAAGGAAATGATAGAAATATAAAAGGCACTCATGTTTCTGGAAGTGTTTTGTAAGACTTTGCTAAAGCAATTTAAGCTGTGACATTTTCATGATTTTATTATTCGCGTACCTCTTCAGTAACATAGGAATTAAAATAAATGCCCTTGATGATTTGTAAGAGACAGTGGGATTCATTTCCCTCAGCAGTGTTATTTGCATATGCATTTTTTTTCAGGGTTATGCGGAACATGTTTAAACTTTTACTGGTGTAAAATGTTGTGGGAGGTAAACTTGCAGCCAGTATTCTGTTTGTTTTAGGCCAGTGTTATTTTATATCTACTTCTGCGAAGTCAGTAACTATGAATGTAGTATTAGCCCAGCACTGGGTTCCTGTTTACTTAATAATCAGTTGAGGAAACAAAGTTGTGACCCTCTGTCAAATTGGTTTTCCTCAGCATTTGGACTAATGCTCTCAGTAGGCTTGCCGGTCATGCCTAGTCAAGAATTCAGCAGCTGGGATTGTTAGATTAGCTGCTGTCAAGTATTTGTTAATTTAGCATACCCGAAGCTCCTGCAGTGCAAGAATTCAGGAGAGCTGCATAGTGCAGTTGTTTTTAATATCAGTTTCATATTGATCTGAATTTCCACTGAAGTGATGGTAATTGTGTGTTTTGGGGAATGCCATTCCTCCTCTAAAATGAACCTGAGGATGTTCAGATGTTTGCTCAGTTTAGCCTCTAACAGGACTCTGTTTTCATTGTGAGAGGATCTTCTCACTGGAAAGGCATCCAGGGTTCATAGACTTTGGAGTTGAAGTTTGGTGATCTGGGGGACTCTTACAGTGACATATTTGTTGTATGAGTTATAGAAAGTGGCCTCCCTTTAGACCTTGTGGCTTAGGTACAAGATGGAAAAATAGGTCATATATAAGAAGGCAGTGGGCAGACAATGCATTTCTAAACTGATGTGTTGTACCCGAACAAAATATTCTTCTGTTCCCATAGCAGTTCTTCCACAGGGCAGCACTGTTGTTAGCTTTTTCTGGCTTTTTTTAAATTAATTTTTATTTTTGAGGGGTGCAAAGTGCTCAGTGAAGTACTGACATTTTCCATTGCCAGGAGTTTGATACTGGAAACTCGGCAAAATCAGCTCCTGGCATTCAAAACCAGCCCTCAGCAAGGTTGTAATAAACACCACTGGTTTTTTTTCCTCAGAAAGACGACTCAGTGATATCTGAAGGGTAAGCCTTGGGCATTGATGAAATTATGAAGTGGAGCAGTTCCTACACTGCTTCCTGCTATGTCCTTGGATCTGATGTGAGCATTACAGGTACAGCTTGTATGCTCTTGTCCAACCATAGGCTTGACTGGTAGGAGAATAAGTGAGAATGATGATTTATGTTTTTTTGAGGAGCAGCACAGGCATCTGTGATTAAGCTGCTACAGCTTAGGTGTTCAGACACTTAAGTAATTCATGTAATTCTGAGATTCTCTCAGCAGACATCTTTGAACTCCTGGGGATGTGGCTTACAATGCAGTTCTGTGGGCATTTTAAACCACACTGCTGCTGAAAGAAGGACTGATGCCTGTCTTTCTCCAGGTCATACCTTTTCCCTTTTGCTGCCAAAAATGAAATGGACTGGGAACCTGACTGTGAGAAAAACTAAAATAACAAACATCACCTTCTTCACAACTCAGGTTTAACCCACATCAGAGAGGGAGGCAAGCACAAGCAGAACAACTTTGCTGGCAGCAGTGAGGGCTTTTATGCTGGTTTAGGATGTTTGAAACTGGAGTTCAATTTCTGTCCTGCTGTTCACTAGAAAGTAGTTGTCATCCCAAAAATGTGAAGCTCATGCTTGCAATGCAGTTTGTAGTTAGTTAATTCTGAGTGGCAGGATTGCACACTGTTGTCATGTTTACATAATGCCTTGGTTGAGAAGCTGTTTCGGCAATCCTGCCTTTCTCCTCTGTGGGGGGAAAGGATCTTCTGGTTTGTTTCCTCATATTTGGTGTTTTGAACATATCTTCAGTCTCCTGCAGCTGGTGTGCAGCTGACCTCTCCTCCATGTGATCCAAGAGGGAATGTATACCACAATGCAGTACTGGGAAGAAAAGCCAATGCAGGAGTTCAGAATAGCAATGTCTTCATAAATTGTTTTACTCATGACTTGCATCTAAATGGCAACCTTTTTGTAAATTCTAGAAAACACATGTAATTGAGGATGCTTAAGTTATGAGTACCATGGATGTTTTAATGGGTGAAGGGCTGTGTCTGTGGTGTGAGACCCAGGGCAGCTTGTTTTAATACTGCAAATGGTAGGGGGAAAAAACAAAAATCACTATTCATTTGACATAAACTGAGATCATAGCAGATCAGCAAACTTAATTATACTCCAAATTTTTTTTCATTCTCTGAAATGATACCTCATGAATCAACACTAAATTTTATTAGTAAAGTATGGTAAAAATCTATTACTAAGTTGAGTTCCAAACTTGTCTTTCATACTAAAGTTAAAATGTTCTAATAAATAGCTCTTTTTGTTTGCAGATAACTACTCTTATTAATCATAAGGATAAACCAAAGCGTTCTGACAAGACTCTGCAAGCAATTCAGCGAGTGGGCCAAGCAGTTAACCTGGCAGTTGGAAGATTTGTTACAGTGGGTGAAGCCATAGCTAACGAAAACCATGAATTGAAAGAGGAAATGAGTGTTGCTTGCATTGAGGCAAGGAGAGCAGGTATGTAGTTACTCATGAAGTTGTACTTGTGCCATTTTTGGCACAAGTATTTTTAGTGTCAAGAATAATGTAAGAACTTTATTATTTAATTGCTTAACCTTCTGGTGGTTTGTTCAAGGCCTGATCTGTTGCCTGATTTTGTCACTTACTTAAATTACTGTCATCTTATGAACAGGGAGTGGAATTGTGTGTTGGCTTTGATTTTTATAGGATCGTTTGCCACAAGGAATTACCTGAGTGCTCGTTGTTTTATGATGTTATTACAAAGAGCAGTGTTGAGAATACAAGTTTAAGGTTTATTGCTGCCAAGCTCAAACAGTGGAGTATTTAAAGTTATTTGAGTGTTATGGTATTGAGGTCACTGCATTCTAATCTGAATGTCTGAATGAAGGTCAGTGTCAACCCATATTTCATCAGGACTCAGTGAGATGACTCACATCAGTCTTCTGAGGACTCCCCTCAGTAGAATGAAAATCATGTTGTGCTTGCCTTTTTGCTGGATTCAAGTTTTGTTGCAAACTTGCTCTGTGTGTGGATGGAATGTGAAGTAAGGATAATCGAGTTGCCTACTGTCACCCTCCTTCCCCCAGAAAGCCTCTGTCTAGGTGAATAGTGGGTTACATTCTCTGATAGTGTGAGAGAATGTCAGTGTCATGCTAGAAACTACTTTCCTGGATATTAGGTACTGTTCTTTGCATGATATTTCAGTGGCTCTCAGTAAATGTATATTCTTAGATCTGCAGTGCAGCCTTCAAAATGACATCTGATGAAATGTTCCTTTTGTTGTTAGTGGATTTTTGTTTTTTCTTTCAAATAACTTTGAATCATGGGAAATTCTACTTGAAGCTTTCCCAGTTTGACCAGATGGATGTACCTACAACTGTGACAGACATCCTGCTTACTGTGGCTTCAGGGCGACAATCTTGAGCTTCCAGATGTGGAGGCAAATAAAGGACCCTTCAACACCAATGTCTTGATGACTGCAGAATGGAGTCAACTCTTAAGACATGGGTTACTGTTCTTAAAACTGATCTGTTAAGTTAAATAGTGGATAGCTGTTTGGGTTTTATCTTTTAAATAGTTTTAGAATCCTGAAAAACTTGTCTTTTGTCATCCTAACTGGTGTATTTCTTGCTAAATCACTGTGCTGGCCTCAGACTTTGAGGATGCGGTTCATACTAATATTTGTGATTAAAAGAAAATGAAGCTTAGAAATTGGGCATGGTACTTTAAGAAATCCTCCGAAAATCCCTCAGTAATAAGTGACAATGTCTAGAAACACACTGGTGATGAATGATGGTTCTTGTGATTTGAAGGTCTATTCTGGATAAACTTCAGACTGAAAATTCCTAGTCGCTCCAGTAAACTTGGCTGCAAACAAAAATGTCCTAATTAAAAAAATTCCATTTGTTATGTGAAGCATGTGTTTTCTCTTCAGAGATCCAAGTAAAATGCTGACAAGCCAAAACTGCCAAAGTTCATGTCAATAATCTCAGCTGCTAGAAGATCAGTGCAGTCAGAATCTCTGTTTCTTGTATTGCCAGTTATGCTGTGCCCAAGTGCTTTTCCTCCCTATCAGCGTATCCAGGAGGAGCTCAGAATCTAAAAATAGTCTGCAGTATTTTATCTCAGCAAATGGCTATAGTTTTTTTTTTACATTGTAAGTTTTATTTCCTGTTACGCAATAATGTGCCTCAGTCTAGAGGAGTGAAGATATGGACTGTGTACATTTCTGTCAAGCTGCACGTTTACCTTGGCACGGGTCGGTTGTTCTCTGTGAGCTATGAATTCGAGATATAACTGAAGACTTACATGGAAAATTCAGTATGGCAAACATGTTTGCTGCTGGTTTTTTGTTTGATGGTTTGTTGGTTTTATTGTGCCAGTATTATTTTGTGCTCTGTTCAGTGTTGGGCAAGGTAAGACAGTCCTTTGTGCAGATAAGTTATGGATAAATGCCCTCTGAATTCAGTTTCTGAACACGGTTGCTCAAGTGCTGTTTTGAATAACTTTGATGTTCCCAAGCAAGCCAAAAAAATTTCCTGGACAATTATACCCAATAACATTGAATTGTATAAAGGAATCCTGTGTTCTGAGGGCATAGGCAGCAGAAAGCCCTTGCTGTTTAGGGCAGAGAGTTGTAGAGCTGTTCATACTTCTTTTCAGCCGATAAATTAGATTGTGCCTCAGAAATTAAAGGGACATTTTGTTAGGCATAGAAGATAGATTTCAGCACTAAAGGATTCAGAACATTAAGCATCTGAGTTGCTAAGAAAAGTAGGGAGTCTTTAAATCAATTGCATATCCTGCAGAGGCTTTGAAGGATGACAGATGTTGTATCTGTCTCTTGTGAAGGGTATAATCAGTGATCTGAAGTGTTTCAGACTTGTTATGACTATTTCCTTGTAATAAACCTTGTAATTTGATTGACTCAAAATAGAATCATAAAACACTGCAGAGGGTCATGTAGCAGATTTTGCCTAACACTAGTCTTGCACTGTGTTGGTGTTTACAGTGACAGTATAGTAGTGGAATGTAACTCAAAGAAGCACATTTTAGATGCCCATATGTGATTTTTTCCTCTCCTATTTTTTTCCTACCAAAACTAGGAAAGACTGGTTAACTTAAAAGAGAAAACACATGTCAAGAATGAGTTAGTGTCATAACATTTCCAGTATTCTCTGCCAGTTGACTACATAGCCCTAAATGAAGACATGGAATAAAATGTCCTATTTTTGTCTTGTGTTTTAGTACAGAGAGGACTAAATTAAGAAGGCTGAAAAATGACAATTTAAAATGGATGAATGGATTCACAGAATAACTGAAGTTGTAAAGGACATTTATCTTCAAGAATGGAGACTATGCAATTTCTTACATACTTACTTCTTCTCCATATCTGCCCATTAGGCTGGTAGATCTAAACTGCAGTAAACTCTGCCATTGGCCTTGTCTTGTTGAGGTGGAACAAACTTGCTTCCTTCAACTTCTCCCCTTCATCACTAGCTCCACTATGTCAGTGTTTTCCCAGGTACTGAGGAGCCCAGAAGTGGACATGGTGCTCCAGATGCTGCCTCACTAGTGTCAAACAGAAGGGAAGAATCACTTCTACAGTCTGGTTGTTACATTCCTGTTAGCAACCCCAGGTGCTGCTGGCCAACATTGCTGACTTTTGTTTAGCATTTTGTTCTCCAGGATCCTCATGTCTTTGCCCACAACAGTTCCCTGTAGACAGCTGATCCCAGTATGTAGTGCTGCATGGTGTTAGCCTGGCCCAGATGCAGGATATGCTATTACTGCCCTTGTTGGACTTCACAGACTTCCTGTCAGATCCTCTTTCCAGCCAGTCCCTCTGTCTAGCAGCCCTGTTCTCCACAGTAGCAGAAGCTCTCCCAGTTTGGTATTGTTGGCATTGTTCACACACTTGCTGAATGTGCTGTCCCATCATCCAGGGAACAGTTTTCATGCCTGGTTTTAGTCTCTGAGGGATGCCACTGGAAATTGATTGCCCATTGAACTGTGTACCAGTTATCACCATTCCAAAGCCCAACAGTCAGGTTCATTTTCTACCCACCTTTTTGTTGACTTACTCAGTCCATATCTCATGATGTAGTTATAAGGACCCTATGGGAGATCATGTGGGAGACCTTGCTAAAGTTGAGATGCACAGGATCCATTACTTTCTGCTTTAAAAACAACATCATCTCATCATAGCAGTTACTCAAATTCACCCTTGCAGGTCCGTGCTGGCTCTTCCTGATTGCCTTTTTCTGCTTCATATGGCAATGGCTTCCAAGACTATTTTAATAATAATCCTGGAGGCTGATATGAGGCTGACTAGCTCATAACTGCCTGAATTTTTCCTGTTATCATTCTTGAAGATGGATGTGACAGTTTCCTTTCGATCATTGGAAATCTCTCCCAATTGTCACAACCTTTCAGTCATGATAGAAGAATTACAGTGACACTGAACTGCTTCTTTGACACTCTCAGATATATTTTATGGACTTGTGTATGCCCAGCTGGCTTAAATAGTCCCTAGCTCAGTCTCTTGACCCTAACAGGTCTTGCTCCTCACAGCTTACTCCCAGGGCATAATTCCTGTTCCTGTAGTTGCAGATCTATGGGCAGAGGAGGAAGCCTTGTTCTGTTATCAGAAGTCTCAAGTTTCTAGGGTTGTCTGGAGCTTTTGACAGGCAGACAGTATAGCTCTTTCTCCATTCTCTGATAACTCTTTGTATGACTAGATGCTTCACCTATCACTTGATTCATGTTCAAGAGGGTGAGTCCCACAGCATAAGAAATGGGATAATTATATTGTGCATCCTTTCTTGGTTACCAAAAGAACTTTGCATCTATATGAATTCTTTTCTGTATGTTTCTACAGCATTTTATGTTGTCACATATATTTTGTGACAACAAAAGGAAGAGATTAGGGTTAATCTGCTGACAAAGTTGAACAACTAGAGATGGGTGTGCTCTGAAATACATTGTGGAGAAGGCAATGGCCAATGTGTTTTGCTGTTAAATGGTCTCCTCACCTGACTGGAGACTATCCTACATCTTCCCTGTTAGTGCATCTGCCTGCCCTCACTGTTTGAATAGTAGCTGTACTTCTATAGTTCTCCTTGCTTCTGTTCATTTTCAGGCCATTCAGCAGTGGAACTCGCCATCTCAGATTGTACTCTAGTTTATCATATTTGCATACTTATACTAGAGTGACCCTCTAATTATTTGGAGCATGACTTTTATGACCTGGCCTGGTCCTAGCAATAGTACTGGAAGCTCCTTGACATACTGCAATACTTATTCAAGCAATTTAGGAACCCAAGAGATTACAATTATCAAGGGAGAGAAATCTATACATAAACACTATGAAGCATGGAGCTCTGTGGTTTGTAGGACTGTCAGGCCTTCCTTGTTCTATAGTGTTTGTGTGTGGTATTTCTGGAGTACCAGAATAATGCACCCTCTGGTTCTTTACAGGAGAGCACTGGTGTTAGGCTTTAGGAGTATTTTGTCTCCTTAGATGAATTACCTTAGTTGAGGTTCTGAAGATGAGTCATAGGAAACTTGATCAGATCTCCTAGATTTTATCTTCAAGGATGATCTGCAGGTCATTTGTGGGTTGATCACCTTGTCTTGTATGCTAACAAAAAGCATGTCTCAGAGCTTGCCTGAGTTCAGTCTCCCAGCAGTCTTTCAGTGGATGTAGAATAGGAAACTGCTCTGTCTTTCCTCTATTCCGCTATTATCTAGGGTATTCCAGAAGATTTAATTGGATAGAGTCTGTGATTTTTCTCAGATAAGGAGGTCCATTGGCTCTATTGGATTGTAGAATTTTTAACTACATAAAAAGTAAAAATGGTCAGTTAATCCTATTTAACTACAGTCATAGAATCAACTGGGTTGGAAGAGACCTCCAAGATCATCAAGTTCAACCCTACCATCATTACTAGACCATGGCACTAAGTGCCATATCCAGTCTCATCGTGAAAACCTCCAGGGATGGTGAATCTACCACCTCCCTGGGCAGCCCATTCCAATGTCTGATTACTGTCTCCGTAAAAAATCTCTTCCTAATATCCATCCCTTGGCAGAGCTTGAGTCTGTGCCCTCTTGTCCCACTGCTGATTGCCTGGGAGAAGAGACCAACCCCCACCTGACTACAACCTCCTTTCAGGGAGTTGTAGAGGGTGATAAGGTCTCCCCTGAGCCTCCTCTTCTCCAGGCTAAACAGCCCCAGCTCCCTCAGCCTCTCCTCACAGCATTTGTGCTCCAGTCCCTTCACCAGCCTCATTGCTCTCCTCTGGACCTGCTCCAGCACTTCAATATCCTTCCTGAACTGAAAGACCCAATCATATTAATGCAAGTTGAATCAAAAGATACTGATGAACTGAATATCAGTGCTTCTTTGCCTTTTTTTCCTCCTGTCACTGACAGCATACTGTTTGGTGGCCCTCCTTTGAATATAAAGTGCAGTACTCTCACTAAAATGCTTGAGTCCTATCATGAAGTTACTGTTTGGAATCTCTTTATTATTTGTGCCTGAAGACTTCTACAGGAATAGGAAATCCAGAAATTATAGGAATGCTAACTGAAATTAGGAAAGTGGAGGTGAATTTGCAGTTCTTCCTTCCTTCCTCCATCCCACTCCTTCAGTGGGTTGATGCTGCAAGTCTGGACACTGATTTGGCTTCTGCTATTAAAATTGGGAAAATATGAATGTTTTCTCCCACCACACTCCCCAACTCCACCCCCCCTTAAATATCTGTAGACCACTGTAAGAAAATTAGTGTCTATTACAGATAGCGGAATAAGGCAGTACTGAATAGTTCAAATTTAAATATGGAGAGGGTGCCACCAACAGTCAGTAAAAGGAAGTGAAGTGAAGAGTTTTAGGTAGCTCTGAAATTCTTTAATCCCTAAAAGTTAAAAATGCTTAATGGCCCAGTATCTCTTTTTCTAAGTATGAAAAGTTAATTTATTTTCTCCTCCCTCTAGGTGAAACGATTGCACAGCTTACGGACGTGGCAAGCTTGGATCATCCAGAATCTGATAGCCACATAACAATCTTTACAGACAAAACGGGTGTGGTAAAAGCTGCAAGGTTGTTGCTTTCTTCTGTCACAAAGGTGCTGGTGTTAGCAGACAGAATTGTTATCAAGCAAATTATAACTTCCAGAAACAAGGTATTTGCAGCTTTTTTTTTTTTGTTTGTTCAGCTGATACTTGCAGTATGTGGTTAATGAAATGGTATTTTCATTTTATCTCAAGGGGAAGTGCAAAATAAAGAGGTAAAAGTGAATGTCTTGCACATGTTTACCTATCAGGTATCTGAAAGGGGATGGCTGTAAGTCAGTAGGAATAAAATAACAATTTTCAGTGACTGAATTTTATGTGACCTGTATTGCTCTATGGATTTAGTATGCTGGAGGAGATGCTGTGTTGCTGCTTATTTAAGTTTGCTGCGAGGTGAAAAGTGTCTGTCAGTAAAATGGCCAATAAAAGCTTTTACTTGCTAATGACAGGATGTTTGTACTGTCAGGATCAAGACAAGGAGAGCATTATGGATATGTCTAGGCAAAAAGCTGTGAGGAATGCACATAAAAGTCTGTGCTAGGGAAGTGAGGCTTACAGATTAAAAGTTCTTTGTGCAGTTTAACTTAGGTCTTGAAACTTAGCATGAAACTACTTAGTTGGTTTAAATAATGTATGAAGGCCTATTTAACTTCAAATGTAATCTATTTCATGCAGTCCAGACTTAACTGTCTTGCCTGTAGGATATTCTTCCATCTTTTTTCTCTCCAATGTGCTAAAACAAAAATAGAAAAACCTCATGTATGAAAAATGAGAACCTGATAAGGCCTGAGTTTTTCCATTAATTTTGAACTCGTAATCTAGAGCAGTGCCCCTCTTTCCTCTTTTGACTCCTCATGCTATCTCTAGTCCTTTGTCCCAGTTTGGTTTCCAGACATGCTGGTCTCTATTTTGCTGCTCCTAGATCCAAGGTGCTTAGTTGAGTCCAGGATTCAAAAACTATGACAATACCTGCTTCTTCTCTGGCTTTGGATTTGGCAGCACTGATTCGCTGTCTTAGTGCTTTTTCCTTCTCCTGGTGGTTGGTGAAGGTGGGAGCAGTTTTATCAATGTGAGTTTGCTGAAGGTACTTGCAGCTTTGGTCTTTTCTTGCACTGGAGACCAGAATGGTGCATTTAATAATTTATTTAATAATAAATTTAATAATAAAGCCTTTTGCTGCTTTTCTTCTGCTGTCTTCTGCAGCCATGCAATGATCCTTTCCAAAAGTGGCTAGTGATAACACAGATTTAGGCTACAGAGCAACTGTGCAAGTGCATGTATCATGAAAGAATAAGGAGGGGAACATCCTTTCAGCAGCAGGCCTGGTTTATGATAACTTTAAATATATGTGAAAATATTGTCATATATACACTGATGTGCATAGAGTAAGCATAGGTGCAGTATTTAATTTCGAAGGCATTTCAAACAAAGTCTTATATTCCAGAGTAAGTATATCTGATTCTGATTGCCATAGTCATAGAATCATAGAGTATCCTGAATTGGAAGGGAACTACAAGAATCATGGAAGTCCTGGCCCTGCACAGACAGCCCCAAGAATCACACCATGTGCCTGAGAGCATTGTCCAAACACTTCTTGAACTCTGTCAGACTTGGTGCTGTGACCACTTCCGTGGGGAGGCTGTTCCAGTGACCAGCCACTCTCTGGGTTAAGAACTTTTTCCTAATACCCAACCTAAACCTCTCATGACACAACTTCATGTCATTCCCTCAGGTCTTGTGACTGGTTTCCAGAGAGAAGAGATCAGTGCCTGCCCTTCTGCTTCCTCTCGTGAGGAAGCTGTAGATTGCCATGAGGTCTCCCCTCAATGTCCTCCAGGCTGAACAGACCAAGTGACTTCAGGTGCTCCTAGTATGACTTCCTCTCTAGGACTTTCACCATTTTCTTAGCCCTTCTTTGAATGCTCTCTAATAGCTTAATATCTTTCTTATATTGTGGCACCCAAAACTGCACATAGTACTCAATCAAGGTGAGGCTGCACCAGTGCAGAGTAGAGTGGGACAGTCACCTCCCTCGACTAGCTGGTGATGCTGTGCCTGATGCACCCCAGGACACAGCTAGTCTTTGTAGTCTTTTGGCTTTTCTGCATTCTTCTTTCTGTGCATAGTGCACGTGTGTTTGAGAAAGTCTGCTTGTTTGTGGTACCAGTAGAGCAATTCACATCTCTAGGACAAAATTAAATCCATGATGATGTCTTATACAGGCCTTATAATTATATATGCCCTGATATTTATAGAGCACACTCCTGAAATGTGTGTCAGACACCACTATGATAGATAGCAAAGCAGTTTTTCCTGTAAGAAACATTGGGGTAAAGGGATGATGTGGGCAGGGACTTCAGAAGTGTGCACAAATATTCAGAGACAGTGTAGTATGATATGGTGTAGAGGATGGAAAGGTAGGGCAGGATCATCTGTACTGCCAGCTGGAGCAAACTGGCTTCTTGAGGTGGGTCACTGTGCCAGAAGATCTTGGCTGCATTTTTATCTCAGAGACTGGATGCCCAGTGTTAAGCTTTTAGTGCTGGTTGTTTGGGTTTTTTTTTTGCTGCCTGTTTCTGAACACCTTTGTTTTCATTGTCATCATCTTCCTCACATGGATTAAGAGTAATGAGGTCAACCAAGGGCAAAGGAGAGAAAAACAGCTTAGTGGTTGGACATCCAATTGCATAGACTGATGAAGTGATTGAGATCTTCTGGAATAGTGATCTGCTCCAAAACCCAACCTCTGGTTGATGATCCTAATGATCCTGTTTGTTTCTGCATCCTCTGCACCATTTATGCCATCCTCATGTTCTTAGATTGTGTGCATCTCTTCAGTCCCTGCCCACATATTTCCTACCTTACAAAATCAGTTTCATTGTCCATCAGACTTAGTCACTGCATCAGTGAGCTTAAGGTCTTGCTCCGCTTACTGTCACCAGTCAAGTTAGGAATGCCAGAACAATGAGCAGGGAAGTGACAGACAGTGGGAGTGTTGCTGCACTGAGGGGATTGGATCAAAATATGGATATGCCCTGAAGTGATGTCAGCCTATAACTGCTGTCTGAGAGGTGACATTCATACTGCAGCAGTAGCTGTGCAATACCAAGTGCTAATTCAGAAATTAATAAGAACTTAAAGCCTTGTTTTGTTATACATTTTTAACCTCGTGTTCGAAAATGTACATTTTCGTTACTATCTGCGTGTTTCATTTTAAGGAAATTTTAAAATGAAAAATTATAAAGATATCACAGGTATTTTGCATTGTAACAGCTTCTTGAATAAGCTTCAGACATATTTAGAACTGTCTATACAGTTTCTCCCTGTATGTAGTTTCTTAGAATGTCAGCTCTGCCTGGGATGTCTAGAATTGTTAGCTGTTATGGAAATGCATGTGCTTTCACTAAAATTTTTATTTGACATGAGATTTGTCATGACAGAGACACTTGCTCTAGGGTAACTGAGTTTGTTTCTTGCAACCAAGACTATACTCATGAAATACTATACTTGCTTAAACCAAGAATGATTGAGCATAATTACTTATTTTTTTATCCATTCTTAGAAGAGAAAGCTGGACTTTAACTTATATGTTTTCTCTTTTCTCCACATTCACTGTTCTACATCCTGACTGTGGTTCCCTTTCTTCCACTGTCATACTGCTTTTTTCACTCCCTGGTCTATGTGCAACTTCC
Source organism: Acanthisitta chloris (assembly GCF_000695815.1). Taxonomy (NCBI): domain Eukaryota; kingdom Metazoa; phylum Chordata; class Aves; order Passeriformes; family Acanthisittidae; genus Acanthisitta; species Acanthisitta chloris. Next base: position 31,707 of record NW_008657474.1, on the reverse strand, counting down.
TTCCAAGTCCCTTATACCCCAGCCTTGCTCATGCATCAACACCTGAATCAGGAAAGTTCCTGTTTCTACAGCCTTTGTGGAGCTGGCTGCATAACATAGGATACTCAGATACTGCAGTCTAATACTGCTTTATATAGCAGTCAGTTCTGCAGTAGTCACAGGATTTAGTGGAACATTTGCTTTACATAGGTTCTAACTGAGATTGAGCAGCTGCTCTACCAGAAAGGAACAGGTCCTTCTTGGAGAGCTTGCCAGGGTTGCAGGGAAGGAGTAGCTTGTCATAATCAGGTATGCAGAGTGCTTTTTTTAGTTAGGGGGGAAGATACTTTTGACATAGGAAAGAAAAAGTAAGTTGAAGTTTCTCCCTTTCAAGTAGTTTGTTAAATTTTCATGCAGTATCTTATCTCCAGTCTGAAAGACAATGAAGAACTACTTTGACTATTTTCCCTTCTGAAGACTTTTAGTGGATTTGAATAATCACTTTGAGATTAGCAAGTATACATCTGACCTGAAAAACCCTAATGTTAATCTCTGTTATAAACTGTATTGTAGTGACTTCATGGGATAGCTTCAGTAATCAGAAGTTTCTAAGCTATATGATAGTCTTTGCATGTTTTAAAAAAATGCTCATTTTTCATGCTTTAATGTATCTTGAGTAAGAGCTTGATACAACTTGGGTATATTTAGTTCTTGTTTTATATAAAACTAATAAAAATCTTCAGACTTAGAGTAAGTTGTTATGGAAACTATAAAACTATGTGTTAACTAATTTCTAACTTTTTTGTTTACTTTTGTTGAATCATATTGCCTTTTTTTTTAATATGCAAAGCCATTAAAACACCTGTCTGCAATTGTGGTTTTAAACTTTGAAAGTTATGCATCTGAAATTGAACTTTGAGAGTTATAGCACAGGGATATGATCTGTATATTAATTTCAAACACTTGTTACTGTCATATTAAGTTTAAAACCACATTTTTCCTAAATCTGGAAACTGAATCTTGTAATACTGTTACTCTTTATACTGGAAGGAATGAGGAAAATGTTTTTTGAGAGCTGACAACAAATTACTCATTTTGAATGAAGCATGATTATTAATTTACACTTGATTTCCAGCTGTGAGTTATCAATGCTTAAATAGTAGCACAATATATGCATCTCAAACTATAAGATTTAGAAGTGCCTGCAAATAATAATATTCCTAGGTTAGTAATTATGTTTTCTCTTTAGCAGCTTGATAACCTACAGTATTTTAACTTTCCTTGCAGGTTCTTGCAACAATGGAACAACTAGAAAAAGTCAGTAGTTTCCAGGAGTTTGTTCAAATATTCAGCCAGTTTGGTAATGAAATGGTAGAGTTTGCCCATTTAACTGGAGATCGGCAAAATGTAAGTATTAATAAAAGGTTGTGAGAGATGTTGTATGGTAATCATTTTCATCTTATTATCTGGAAGATTTGGTTTCTTCTGGGATGATTAACTATAACAAAACAAAACACTTGCTGGTGTCTTGTCTCTGGAACCTAACTTCTCCTTGCTCCACCCCAATGACATCTTTTTATTTTAAGGCTCAGCCTGAGAAACATCACTGCATTGTTTGGTCTGCATATCTTCCAGAAGCCTGGGCACATGTTATTTGCAATGTCCTTTGGCTTCAATCACTGTCTTTTGGCTCTAACCTTTCCGGTTCATTACTCTGGTAGAGAATTTGTCTGTTGTTACTTTACAGAAATATTTGATGTTTGGACATAGTGAACAGACTTGAAAGCAAAGTAATTACTTTAGAAAACACCAAACATGAAATCCTTATATTCTAATAAAGCAGCATCTCGGTGGCTTGTTCGGGTTTGTTTATTATTATTCTTATTATTGAATATTTTTCTAGGTTTAGGGCAACCTTCTTATGTTAGGGCAGTGATTTTTTTTTTTTTTATTTTATTTTAAGTTCTCACATGCAGCTACTCTTTCAAAGCCTTTCATTCATGTAGGAAGCTTTTTTTACTGCTACTTCTATATAAATAAAGGGTTTGCTGAGGCTTAAAGCTTCTGCTGTGGCCTCTAGCTGCTTTCCCTTGACAATCATATCCTCTATTCAGAAGTGAACCAGGGTCTGATATAGATATGCAGAGTACCTAATATCCAGCAACATTCAGAATTCAATTTGTATAAACAGTTGGCCAACCTCATCATCTCCTTTATACTGTTACTTTTACTGAGTCTGCTAAGTACATGCTCAGTGTCAAAGAACCATTTCTGGGAAAGCTACATATAATTAAAGGAAATCCTTGCTTGGAAACGAACTCCTTTTCTCCCTGAGTATTCTTAGCAGTTGTTCAATTGAAAGAGAAAGATGCATTACTAGTAAATGGTACTATTTTCAGCTATTTTGGGTTTTCAGTTGTAACTGGTCTTTTGCTCTTCCCTCCTTGCCTACTTGACTCTTTTGAAAAGAGTGTTCCATTACCACTTTTTAAATTGTCAGGACTTCCTTGATAGGCTCCGTTTGCAATGTGTAGGCTGCTATGTGGCACTGCAAGTTTTATTGAGATGAAATATCCCTCAAAGTATTTTTTAAGTATGTTAGAAACTCTGAGTGCCATCAGATTTATCTCCGAGTGCCACCAGAGTGTAGTGTCAGAATTTCAGAAACAAACTCTTTGGTTGTCAATTTTTTGAGTTTTGCCTTTTTTTTTTCATAGTGGTGATTTCAATCTTACAGATTTTCTGTAGTTGCTAAATACAAATTTTATAAAAGATGTGAAACCAGACTGCTGCTGTGATTTATCTGGGTGTTTTTGTTAATCTAGAGTAAATTAGGATTAATTCCATCCTGTAAACTGTTCCCTTTTCAGCTGGTCCCATTCAGTTGCCTGTTTAACACTCAAATAACACTCAGCTGTATTTGTGAGCAGTGAGAAGATCGTAGTTGTAGCTTTCTAAGTTCTTCCTCTTGTTAGACCCTCTTACATGTTGAGGGTCCTCTTCCCCCACATGCCACTTTGGAGTCTTAAACTCTTCCATTTTGATGAAATTTGCTGGGGGTATAGTTTGGTTTTGCAGGTATATCCATCTCCTTGGAGAGTTCTTGATAAGTTTCTCTACTCAATGCAGAGGAATACAGAGGAATTCCTTTTTTTAACCAGTTAAGACTTTCTTTATTACTGGTATATAGCAAACAGAACACTCAAGTAGAAAAAAGATTTACTTAACATTTCCTCCACTGAAGAACAATGAAAAGCAGGTGTTCTGTCTCTGCCTTGCCTTCCCCCCATTTCAGAAGATATTTTTAGTCGGCTATTCTTTTCTCCTCATTTTTCTGTTTTATGAATAATGCTGTATGAGAAAGATAGCAATATTGGTGACAGTTTACATAACATGCTCTGTATCTCTGAGATCTCCCTTCTTTGAAATCAGAGTTGAATAGAGCCAAGAATAAATGCATAAGTTAAAACCTTTCTGAAACGCAAGTTCTAGATCATGAGTTAGGCTGAAAACAGCAGTTGTCGGACATTAAGAAGCTTTCTCACAACCCATTCATCTGCAGGAGTTTCCTTTTTTCCAGTCTCACAAGCAGTTAATAGTTTAGATGCTGTGTAGTATTCAAGTCATATTTTTTCTTTTGCCATTTAGGATTTGAAGGATGAGAAGAAAAAGGCTAGAATGGCAGCATCCAGGGCTGTTCTTGAGAAGTGCACCATGATGCTCCTGACTGCTTCAAAGGTGAGCAAGTACATGTGTTCTTACTCAACTTGGCTAAATCACAGAGCACGACATCTGGTAGGATAGCTGACTCTCTCAGCCCAGCTTTCAACTTCCCGATAAAGAAGGGTATAAGAGGAAAGATTGAGTAAAGGAAAAGCTTTATATTCTGAGCAATGGTGTGAATTCTACTTACCACAAGAGCAGTCTACACAGAAAGAATTAATCATATTCTGACACGTTCTTTAGACTTGCCTTTAGCAGGAGGCATTCATTTCACTATACTGCATGTGTATGCTTTCATAATACTTACTTTGCTTTCTTTAAAAAGACTTGTCTGAGGCATCCAGACTGTGAATCTGCACGTATTAACAAAGATGGAGTTTTTCATCGGATGAGACTAGCTTTGGAACAGGTAATAGAAATTGTAACTGACTCTAGACCAAATGGAGAAAGTGAACTGGCCCCCATCAGCATATATTCTGGCATCAAAGAATTCAAGGTAAGAGCAGAAATAATATTGTTTTCTACAGCCAATAAAGTACCTCACAAATAGGATTTTTTTTTTGGAAAAAATCGTTTTAAATTCAAAATGGTGGAGCTGCATCTCTTCAGCAGTGTTAAATAACTGTCCCAAAATGTTAGAGAATCTGACAACAGGTGATGATAATTTCATAGTCATTGCCAAAATGCATCTCCTGATACTCATCATCTCCTTCTGAATCAGGATGTGTTCAGAACTCTAATGTTTTGTTGAGGTTATGCCTTGACATTAAATAAACTTAAGTATAAGCAACTGATAAGACCTTCATTCTAACAGTTGTTGAAGAATTCTTGCTTTATAATTGTTAGCATTTTTAAAACTGCACACAAATATATACATAAAAACATTCAAAAGAGCAAACTGTCATTCAAAGGAAATGTTATGATTTGAAATTGTGTCTTGTAGCTGAGTTGATTTTTCCTCATAAAGGCTTTTCTAAATTTCATGCTCTGTTGGGGACATCTAATGAACAACCATGTCTTACTGCTTTTGAGACTGTCACTTCGATTCGATTTATTTATCTCCCCCCTTTAGAATTCAATTGAAATTTTTGCAGAGTGCCTCGAAGTATTCTGTTTGCTACATACAAATTTTTAGAAAACTACTGAATCAGATGACGTGGATGTGGAAAGCTCAGACTACACTGGAATACACATTTAACTTCTGAATCTTACTGAACTTAAAAACTTTTTATTGACAGACATAGAACAGTGATATATTTGCTGTTATGCCTGATAAATGGCCATTAATTTGCTGATGGCATTATTAATTTAAAAAGTACATCCCAAACCCCAAGCTGGAGGTCTGGACTCAAACAAATTGTTGGACTCATTTGAAAACAAATGAATAATGTAAAAAGGCACTGAAGAGAAAAATAAAAGGATACATCTGCTTTCTGCATTTGCATCACCACTGTATAATCATGTAAATTCTTAAGGAACTGATATGCTTCTTTTTCAGAATAAGGTGGAGGGTCTTCGTGAGAATCTTTATTTTCTCTCAAAAGAGAACCTTTCTACAATGCTGGAAGTTATCCTGGAACATACAGAAGACTTCACAGACTCTGCCTATACCAGTCATGAGCACAGAGAACACATTTTGGAGCTGTCTAAACAGGCTAAAATGGAACTAGAGCAGCTGGTTTCAGTATGGATGCAAGCTGTAAGAGCTTTTTAGCAAAGTAAATCTTTTCACCTCTACTTTGGAAAGAAATTTTTAATGCAGTCTTTCTTCTGGTCTAGGAAGAGAGAACTGACTGTATTCCTCACAGTGAGAGCTGATCAAGGAAGCCACAGTTTGTTCTGTGCTTCTGCAGCTTCCATATGTTCTGTCCTTCCCCTGCCCCAGTGGTATTGCTTCATTGATTATTTGATGGCTAAATTAGGCTACTGATGGCAGTAGACTAATTTTAATGAAGCTCCAAGTGGAAACAAGACACCGAATGGAAGTATCATTGTGCAGTCTTAAACGGTTAGGTCTTTTGGGGCAGTAGTTCAGAGACTTCATTTGTCTTGATCCCATGGCAGTGACCACAGTTTGTTTCTTGTTTTCAACAGAATGTTGAAAATGGTTAAACTATTGGAAAGGAAAACACTCTTAAAAAATTGATGATTTCTTTTAGTCTTGTGGAGCGAGGAAAGAGACACTGAGACCTACAGGCAATTTTTGTTCGTCCTTTTTTACATGATTTAAGTGATGGTAGTTTTTCTTTTTAGAGAAGCATGCTAAGCCTCCCTTCTGTCAATTGTCCTACTTATTCCTTGAAGGTGATAGAAGATACATGCAAAAGGGGGAAGAAAAGCAGAGATGGAAAAAGCAGTTTCTGTTTGTGATGCTGACTTGTTTTCAGTCTTGCTTGTGGGGAAACATATAGCAGAAAATGTTATCAGCACTCTGAAATATGGCAGATGTGTACTAGTATAGGATACTTACTTAACTGAGTATATTACTTACGAGAAAGCATTTTTGTTGTCTTTTGCCTTTTTGAATCAGATACTGCAGTCAAGTGTTCTTCGTGCAGTAGTACAGTTTGAAGGGCATATAACTCTTACTGATAATACAGAATAGTCTTATGACAAACAAGACAGATATAGAATATTAATTGCATAGACTCCCTTAACTAGAGAAAATAAACCTGTGTTTAGCTTGGTGTTGGTGGTTAGCCCTGGTGGGCAGCTGTGTAAGCAATAGCTAATACCACATCCCCATTTTGTCAGCACTGTTTTTGTCACAAATCCAAAGCAGCACCATGCCAGACTGATGAAGAAAATATATTCTATCTCAGCCAAAACCAGGACACCTGGGCATTTCTGAACTCTGTTACTGATGGAAAATGATCACCTGTGAATATTTTACATGCTACATTTCAAGGGATAGGAATGAGAGCCTGGTACCAGATTATGCATATATATGACCTGTGAAAATACTTGGGCGTGCACGTGTGTGCTTATGCATGAAGTATTTTCATTAATTAATAACCCAGCCTAGCTGTGAATAAAGACACAGTAGCAGGTAAAATGGCATCAGCTCACTGAGGTGGCTTTTTAAAGTTTCAGCTCAACAGCTTCCTTGGAGGGTGAATGTTTCCTGAAGGACCTTTTTATAATTGAATATAGACCATTTGGTATAACACTTAGATGGCATTTTATTTTAAAAGGGTGTTTATATCGCAAAAAAAAGCCTTAAACTGTTGTTTTACTTTAGGATGGTTAGAAGATTTTTGGAAGTTATCAAGGTTAAGGAAATCCTTTTCCTGAAAAAAAAGCTCTGTGAGGTTTAGAAATTCCTGTTGAACAGCAGCAGTCGTCAATTAGATTGCATCATTATTGTTTTTAGGTTTGAGTTGGTGATAAATGTTTCTATAAAAGAATTTTTCAAGTAGTGTATACATAGGATGTGCAAATGAAAATATTGCATCTAGAAAGAAAAGGCCACATTTTAAGCTTTCTGAATTAATGACACATGATGTGAAGGTGGGTTTTGCTGGGGGTTTTGTGTAATGGCTTGTTGGTTGCTTTCTTTGGCTTATAGCAAAACCAGAAGACAAAGGATCTCATGGAAGACTTGGAAGTAGCCATTTTAAAAACATGCCAGTGCATGAATGAACTTAAAAGAGAGGTAAGTATAGCTTAAGCAAGATATAAACTGAATAAAAGTTTGTATTTCTTGCTTGTTATATGTGAAGTTGTAAAATTGGGATCCTGTACCTAAAAAGGTCAGTATCTACTTATAGACCAGAGTAGCTAAGTCAGAATTACACCAGGGAGCTAGTATCTTCTCTGTCCTTACTGATTAGAAATCTGTTGGATACATAGGCTCATTGCTAACTGACAAAAACAAAGTGTTTGGAAATAAGTATTATATATATAATCATTACTTTAAATGTAGAAGCAAATTTTCCTTGGGGATGTGTGTATCACTGTTTTAAATACTTTTTCTTGTCGTGTGTGCCTAAATTAATAAATTACATATGCAGTTTGTTTGTACTTAATCTGTTCTACTGATTTCTGTAATGGAAATGTGTTACGACAGTGCCTTATACTTGGGTTTTATTCTCCACAGTTGACAGCTGTGTATGTACCTGTTATAAGTCATGATTCTTTTCCTAAATGCAAGTGTGTTGGGGGTCAGCTGACATACACAGAGGGAATAGCTGCCTCATTTGGTACATGGGATGAACTGTACTTGCTGGTCAGGGTCCTTCCCCATCCTGTTAATGGAAGCATTGCTGCCTTGTCTGTTCCACAGATTTGAGCCAAATACAGAATTACTGGTTTCTGGCAGCTTCCTAAATATGTGAAATCATTCTGTAAGCTTTTCAATTGCTTCAGAATATTGTTCTTTTAAACAGATGGAGAAATGAAGACTAAGAACAGCGAGGGTTTCAGCACTAGGCTTCATAGCAGTGCAAAGATGTTAGGGAAGTATCATAACTTGCTTAGGCTGAACTCTCAGCTGCTTTAAATGGAAAACCTCAACTGCTCAAAAAAGCATGCTACATGTTTTCTATAGAGACAAAATGAGAAATACCATCTTCCAGAGTGTAGTTCCTGCAGCTGTCTTGAAGATTTGAACAGTGCCTTGAACCTATTTTAGTTGCAGTTAAGTGCTCCAAGCTCCTGCTGTCAGGCAGTGTGTTGGGCTTACAGAAAGCAGAGGATACATAATTTGTGCACTTTGATTAACAGTTTGTAATTTGGTCACCATTATATAGGAAGTCAGTAGCAGAGCAATTCCAAAGTGGCATTCAGCTGTTACCCTTTGTGAGTAACATTGTTCCCAGGTGCTGAATGAGGTGGAAGGGTTCCCAAGCAAATTAGGATGTGACTACGTAATTGCATAGATTGTAAAGCCACAGGTGGCTGGAACATGGTATGTGAAAGAAATCATTAATAGCTTATATTTTCTTGCAGCTCCATAAATGTTAATCTTAACACATTACCCTGCCCACAGGTTCATATTTATGAAAATGTCATGCAACAAAGTGTACACACGTAGAACAGTTAAGTTAAAGAATTTTGTCAGGTGATAACAATAGAAAATTACCTTCTGTAAACCAGCTAATAGAGGTGGCATAAAATACAAAATGGTGAGCTACCTGTGCCCTGTGGTGTAGCTCCACATTAAAAGCAATGCAGGTGAAAATGTAGCATGCTGTTTTAGAAATTGTAGAGCAAATTGAGTGGCTGTGGATTACTAAACTAACAAATCCCAAGTTCCCAAATCTTTCTTTGGTGACCTGTAGAGTCAAAAAGCTTGCTTTAGTAAGAGCTGTTTTAAAATGCATGGGATTCATGCTAGACTTAGTTTAGAGTATTGTGTCGTTTTTGTTGTTCTCTATCCAGTGATTGAATTGATCCCAGAGTAGCCATGCTTCTGTACAAGGCTGGGGAGGACTGTCCTGTCAGCCCAACTTGGGGTGCTGCAGTGTATCAGTCAGCAACCAGGATCTCTATTGGTAAAATTCAAGTATTGTGACTCTAATTAAATATGCTTTTGAGAGCCTGAGTGGCTGAGAATACAAGACAGCCTTGTTAAAAGTGGTTCTTTCCCATCTCTGTCTCTTTATGGAAAAAATGAAAGGTATGTTCCTGCCTTGGGATGATTTTCCTGCAAATGATCAGAGACAGCATTAAGTAGAAGTATATTTCTATTTTAGATCAGGATAAAAAGAATCTCTAATGAAAAGGTAATCTCTGTGTAGCCTATATATAAATGAGAATTGCCAGCTCCTACTCCAACATTACAAGCCTTTCAGATATCGTTTCTTCAGAGCTGACTGCATTTCTGAGATTAGTGGTTTGTGCTAATTTTTAATGCCATGTGAGCAACATTATATAAATAGTTTGTAACAGGTTGTCATAGCTGGTTTTTTCCCTCCTCTAAAAAACAGTTGCAGCAGGTTTTGAGGCAATAATTCAGGTGTCTTTCATGAAGTTAAAAAACAAAACCAGAAAAACTTAATTCTGGATGCACAGGAAGTGCTGCTGGGAGAAAGGGGTAAAAATAAGTCCAGTTCAATGCAATTAAAAAACCAACATACTGTTCCAGTAAATATTATCTTCTCTATAGAGTCACTTTCAAGCTCATTGCATTCATAAGAGCTTGAAAAATGCTTTCTCCTTGAACAGCCAAGTTTGTTCTATATTCTGTATTCAGTATACACAGCAAAGTGAGTGCAATATTGCAAGACCAAGAATAGTCTTATGAGCATGAGAGTGCTCTGCTGTTTCTAAAGAGGTTGCTATTTTGGTTTTACCTATTTTTTTAAAATGGGGCTGATTGCTGGGCACAGGTAAACCTGCTGGCTAATCACTAGAACTAGCAGCAGCTGTCATCAAGGAGTCCTTCAGAGCACAATTTCAGCAGATCCATAGGTCTGAAAGTGTGTCTGGGTTTAGGATGTTTGAAGGAGAAGCTTCCTGCTTTTTTGGGAGTGTAGGGAGAGTGAGACTTCTTCAAGACCCATCTTGCAGAAAAGGTGCATTTTGCTTTCCTAAGGCTGTGTCACAAGCTGATTATATTCAAGATTTTCTTTGCATCATTGATCATTCTAATTTCTAATATATTATAGACTCAGATGTTGTGTAGCTTCAGTTTGATTCACAGACTTTAATGTGTGCTCTTTATGAGAAGTGGAGTGCCCATTGTGTCTAGCTTTTGCTGGACTTGGTGACCCACAGATTCATGCACCTGCTTTTTCCCCAGCTGTAACATAATCAGGAAGCAGCAGTGTGATAAGTTCATGTCTTCATTTTACCCAGCTGCTCTTTTGTTTCTCTCCATATTTGATTGTGGGGTTATTGGTTTGGGTTTTTGTGGTTTTTTTTTGAGTGCAGTGGATTTTATCTTTCTACTTTGAATAGTAATTGAAGAAAAGAAAAAACCAGATAATAAACAAGCTGTATATGAGCTTTCATGGCAGTAAATTTTTTGCTTCTTGGAAAAATCAATCTGTCTCTTAAATTTGTTTAACTTGGTACTGGATGAATTGTTTTTCTTTCCATGGTTTATCTCACCTTCTTCTTTTAATGCTACTCAAGGTCCACAGTGCAGCAACATCTTTAGCAGCAGATCTTCTAAAATACCATACGGATCATATGGTTCTTAAAGCATTAAAAATCACAGGAGTAGAAGGAAATCTTGAAGCTGTAGCAGAATATACCTGCAAGCTATCAGAGCAGAAAGAACAACTTGTTGAGGTGAGTTCACAACTGCTTTCATTCTGTAAGATACTTAGAAAATGACTGGCTGGATTTGCATCAATCTGTTCTTTAGGAAGGCATTGGCCTTTGGGTCTAAAATACTGATAAAAAATAGGTTTCTAGATCCCTTTCCTTTAAATTAGCAGATGTCCAGCAACAGCTGAATCCAAATAAACAAGAATGCTGGAAGTAGAAGGTTAAGTTTCTTAATGGACTAATGCATTCATAGTTTTTATGGTTAGTATTCACACATGTGAACAGAGAGAACTTCCAAGTACTGAGACAATGTGGCTCATAGGAGTGGCTGTGGAGGGGATATCTGCCATGTGTACCTTGTCTCACAGGTGAGCAGAGGTACCTGTACCAGTAGGAGACATACAAAGATAGATGACTTTGTTCTGAAACCTGGTGATGCCAGCAACTCTACTTGCATGGTATCTAATATTAATTTCTTTTTAAAATGACAATACCTTATGGGGCTTGAGGATTTATCCCAGGAGTATGAATATGCAGAATGAACACCCTTGAACTCCTGGGACTGGCAGATCAATGCTGTGAATCTTTAATTTCAGCTTTAACGTCCCCTTTACCTGTGACTAATTAGTGGTCCAGTGAGATACTGATTTATTTTGCAGGCAAAACTATGAGGTTAAATAGTATTTGCATGTGAGGCCTCATAGCATTTCTGGTGATGGACAGTGCAGTAAGTTTCGTACGTGCTGTCCCTGTCTTATAGATCCTCTTCAGTCTGAGAACTTCTATGTTCCTTTTCAGTCTGAAGTTCACTCATAATATTAAAAAAACCCCCAAACAAACAAACAAAAAACCCAAATACAAAAAAAACCCACAAAACCCTCCCCAGAAAAACCAACAACCCCCCCCAAAATAAAAAGAAGGATGTTTGCTTACCATGAAAAGAAAGAGTATTACTTCCCTAAACTAATTTGACGCTGATTTGATCAAAGATAATTCAGTCCCCTGAATGATGAAAGCCTAAATTTTCCACATGGTTGCTAATTGCTAAATAAACCTGTTCTGGTGAAGTTATTTATGCTACAGTTTTTCCAAGTTCTATGCGTGTGATTACTTCCAGTTTTACTCAGTCATAAATATGTGAAATGGTTGTTGGTTTATTCATTTATTAAGACTTTTTCTTCTCTTGGTTTTCTATACCTTCTAAGTCAGGAATCAGCCCTGTTTTTACTGTAAATGCTCCCCAAGAAACACCCAGCTGTGTGGTTCCCTGCAGGTTTCTGAAAGGACTGTGAATAGGTTTGTTTGTTTGTGTGTGGTTTTGCATGTACACCCTTGCTCACTTCTAATGAAAGCATATTTTTTTCTGTTCTTTTCATATTTTTAAAAAAAATGTAGATGTGTCGCCTATTGAGGCATGTTTCTGGAACTGAGCCCCTTGAGATTACTTGCATACATGCAGAAGACACCTTTCAGGTTACTGGCCCACAGGTATGTTTAGCTTTCAGCTGGCCACTTCTACTAGACATAACTCAATAAAAATTACTTGTGTGAATTTTTTTTGATACGTAACGTTGAACTGTTCAAAGCATTTCTAAGAAGGAATTACAGTTTAATGCTGGGTGGTAGCTGAAAGGACACACAAGGAAGATAATCAAGCCTGCAAATGTCAGATGAATGCTCTACAAAGACATAATAGTAGCAGTTTAATTTGGTGTTTTGCCTGTGGAGGCATTTGTGAATTCATGTGGAACGCTATGTACTAGGACTTGCAATAATAGCAAACACTTTGTTCTCTGTCCAGATAATTTCTGCTGCAGAAACACTGGCATTGCATCCATCTAGCAAGATTGCAAAAGAAAATCTTGAGGTGTTCTGTGAGGCCTGGGAGTCCCAACTGAGTGACATGTCTTTGCTGTTAAGAGAAATCAATGATGTGTTTGAAGGAAGAAGAGGTAAGAATGCTGTGTAGAAATAGAAAAATGTAGTTTTCAATACACGTAATCTAAAAATTTTAAGTTTGATTTGGCAAATATTGTTTTTTTAAGGGAAGTGTGCACTTAGGTGTTCCACATCCCTTGGGATCTAGGTAGAAATACACAAATCTACTGCTTTTGTATAGATGTCAAATCAGGCTGCTTATTGGATTATTTTTTCAAATAAAAGCAGCCAAAAATTTAAAGGCCTGATTTGTGTAAGATTAGATATTTAAATTTGCACACTGTGATTAGTTCCAGCGAGCTCAAATGGAACCATTCAAGGGACTCAAAAGCATTAGATATAGCTCTTTGCCAATGGTGTCCAAATATTGAGGGTATAGGGCTTCCATTCCATTCATTTTGGTTTGTCTAGGACATATCAGGTCATGACAGTCAAGATGCAACTTGAGTTGTGTGACATGTTTAATTTCCTGTATTTCTGGAGAAGACATATATATGTATATATTCTATACTGTCACCTTGCCTTGTATTCACTTCATAATGTAGTGAATGTAGTTATTTGATTTTTAAACTGCTGTCCTTTCTCCTGGATGGAATCTCTGACGACTCTGCACAATCTTGGGATATTTTCTCTGGTTGGTAAGTTTATTGGTATTTGTACAACATGTAGAAGAGAAGCTTGGAATCTTTCAAAAAAAAAAATTAAATCTGTGTTTACTCTTAGCATAGGGTAATTTACCTTTAAAATGGAGGGCATTCTGTTTTTCATTTTTATCCAACATACTTTTTGTTCAGATGTTGTCTTTAGTGTAGCGTGTCATACTTCTTGCAGCTATGTGTTTGTTTCGGTCTTTAAGGTTTAATTGGATACAGATAGAATGTAATATATAATAATACTGAATGTCTTGTATTTTTAAGAAAATCGCTCAGGTTTAAAAGTTTAGATTTAGTTAAATACAGGGACTTCATTTTTTGTATTCAAGATCCAGAAAAAAGTAAATCCTTATTCAGGTTAGATGACACTTTATCAATGGTACAATACTTCATCTTGCTATTCATGTGAGATCATATTTCATTTTCAGAGTTTGTTTAGTCACTTTAACTTTCTGCCCTTGATTATTTTTTTTGTGTAAGCAGTTCTGCCAGCATTGTGGTGAGCACAGTAACAACCAACCACAGGGTATAGTACCTTAAATTGTTGCTGCTGGTTGCTAGATGAATGTGTGTCTGGACCTGAAGACTTGTAAAAGGAAAACATTTTAAAATTCTGGGTGGGTTTACAGTAGAACAGGTTATTGGGAATTTGAGACTTTTGAGAAAAACATAACTATTATCCTGCTTGTTCTTCCACCTTGGCCTGGAATGCCACATAAAGATGCATAGCAATCACAGGTCATGTTTATGGGCCTTTTAACTTTCAGTGGGGTTTTTGTTTGTTTTGGGAGCCAGGGACATATTCACTTTCTTTCAACATAATATTAAATTTTATAAAATGAGACTTAAATTATGATATTACTCTATTATTAATGTGTTAGAATAAATTTGGAATTTGTAGGGCTGATTATGAAGTACCTTCATATTTTTTCTTGTATTCATACAGTGGTCTAGCAGGGTTGAATGGTAACCTTCTTATGTATTTTTATATATGTATGCATGTGTGTGCATACATATATATATATATATATTATTGTTTTAAAAAGTAATAGGATGAGAATCATGCAGCCATAGCCAAGCATATCCTTGGCTCTCCAGATAAATAGCTCTTGATGTCAGATGCCCAGCATCCTCTGTAGTTAGTAACTTTTTCTTGGGGCTGCTGATGGCAGATAACACATTTGCCTCAAGTGGTACTTTCCACTTTCTTTAAAACTTCACAAGGGCAACCCATTATTGTTGCTTGAAGGAGAGCAAAGAGATGGGTAGGTACTGCTGAGCATGTTGGAGGCTGTTGCTTGTGTGGGCCTGGATGCAGTAAAGATCTTCTCCTGTTTGACATAGCCAGATGAGCCTATTCTGATTAGTGTCTCACATCTCCTCAGTCTTTCTTTTAGCATAAATTATTCCGCTATCACCATTGGTAAGATGCTAAGCATAGCTTGTGTTCTCTATATGGCTTTGGGTGCATTAGGTTTTGTATTGCCAAAATGATGCTTAAGAAATCATGTCTACATTTTCTTTGTCTCATGGCCCAGCCTAGTAAGGGACTTCTCTCTGAGCCTGGATTGGTTGATATTAGCCATCAGTTATCTCCTCAGAAAAAAACTCGGTCTCCTACATCCACGTGTCTTCTACAAAGTTTTCCTCCGTATTGTGGCTAATCTTTTTGTCTTTGCTTGTTTTCTCTTGTTGGACTCCAAAGTGACTCTTGTCATAAAAAGACCCACGGGGTTGAGGAAACTCATCCAAATACCCCCACCTTTTTGTTTCCAGAAAACACCCTAAAGTTTCCTTGCCACTTTCAGCAGGGTTTTTTTTTCTCCTAGAAAACACAACTGGTGACCCAGCAAATAAATTAACCTAAAATATTTGTTTACCAAGAGGCTATAAAAGTGGCATTCACAAAACTTTTGCCTCCAAACACAAAGTTTCACAATGTTTTTGAAGACTTTATTTGTCTTGTAACTCACGATACTTGTCTTAATGTTGAGGTTGGTAAAAGTGTCTTTATTTTACAGACTAAAATGTAACAAGTGCTTTATTTCTAGTAAAATTGTGACTGTGTGTAACAAAAGATAGAGTAAGAAGGTATATATTTTTTTTCTCCTCAGTTTAAAAACTTGTATTTTTGTACTATCAATTTAAATGTTTGGCTTTGTTAGAGAGTTCAGAATACAGCTTAAGATGCAAAAATTGAATGGTGACTAAATGTGCTGGACACATCAAATAAAAGAAGCATTTTTCGGATTACACTAGATTCACTTTGTTTATACTTATTTCTTTATTTTTATGAGCAACTGCATAGCTCCTTATTCAGTATTTTTTCATAAGAGCATATTAGGTGTTTCTCATACTACAGTTCAAAACTCACATGGATAGAGAGCTGGATTTAGCTTGAAAGTTAAGCACTGTTTTACTCAATTTTAATGTAATCACACCAGGTCATGCCCAATTTGGAATGGGTTTATGTTGGGGTGTGGAGTGCACAGGCACTTTGGGGTGGAGGAGGTTGGTGAGCTCAGCACAGCCCAGTAAACCCCTATGTGTATTTTGAAAATATCTCTGCTGTGTGGAACTGTATGGTGAGGTAGAGTTGACCTTCTTTTGCTCAATTCTAGAGCACTTTTTAATCCAGCAGTGAGGAGGCCCATTGTGCACAATGTTAGTGTGGCTTGTCCAGGCTGAGGAGAGTGAAGGGCTCAGTGAGAGGGTAGCTCCTGCCAGCTGGGAGGTTTGATTCTGCCCACGGAAGGATCCTTTTGTTCTCAGAGTGACTAGTTTAGATTTGATACTTAACTTTGAGGCTCTTGTACTTTGAGATGGATCACCTGAGAAAAGTACCTCTCATTGATCCAAGCTGTTGGATGTCAGCCTGTCTCTTTTCTTCTGATGTTTTGCTTTCAACATACTGGAGAAGAATGTGAATAATGCTCTGGTTTTCTCCCTTGTAAGTTGGTCAGAAGTGAATCTTTATGAAGATTACTTCCTTTTCTGCCCTCCTCATTTTTTTTGGCCACTTGATTTGTGAAGAGTTAAAAGGACATGAGGATTTGGGAGGGTCATAGTGGATAAATAAGCAATGGAGATCAGAATTTTAGAGTTAAGAAATTATTTTACTAGAAAGAGGAGTGAAACAGATGTGCAGCAATCCTCTGAGAGGAAGTGACATCAAAAGCAGGATTTGGAAGTTGAAATAGAGCCATTTTAGAGGGAAAAAATATGATTGGAACTGCTGGAAAGCAGAAGGTTGGAACACAGGATGAAATAATAAAAATTAATTTTAAGTGCAAAAAAATATTAGCAAAAACACATTTGGAAAAGCAAAAGCAGACTCAAATAAATAAAAATATTTTCATGTGGCAAAAAGCCTTTTGCTATTATAGCAAAGATCTGAGTTACAAACTAAGGAAATATCTGAAAACATATTTATTTGTATTCTGTTAATGGGATCAAATAGAAGTTCTGTGATTATACTGATGTAATTAAGTATTTTTTGATGAAGTAGGATCATCTCTGACTTGAGTTGTTCTGCTCTTTTGAAAGTCCAGTGAGGTGGGGGTTTGTGTGCATGGGTTTTAGGGTGATTTTTTTAAATGTTCCAAGAAACAAATAGTGATATCCTTCTTCTTAAAATAATGAGCAACTAAACATTGCAAAGCCAAATGATGGGAATTACTTGAAGAGCAAAGGCAGCTTTTTATGTCTTAGTTCTGTTTGCCACCTCTTTGCATTTGGTTTCCATAATTCTGAACGCCTAATGAATAATTAATACTCTGCCTTGTGTGTGTGAGTAGTGTGTCCTCTCAGCATGCATTTGTACTCCATTTGTTCTGTCAGGACTTTGTGTTTGAATTTTTATTTTTTAACATGGTACAACAAGTTTTTACATAGCTACAAGGAGATCTTCTATGCTGCAGCATTTTAAAATTATAAGCTAGTTTTTGTTCTTGGTGTGTCTTGCAATGCTTCCTTACATGCCCTTTACCTCATATTTCGATATATAGTATGTTTTGAGTCACTTGTAATTTGTATCAGTCTTCAGGGAGAAATCTTGCTTTATATATGTTTGGGCAATTAATATCTGCATTTTGAAAAAAATTAGTTAGGCAGCTCATGCCCTGATAACTCAGTCATCTTATGCAAAACTGGGTAGGGGAAGAAAGAGGTGATCTTACAAAGGAAGGTTACATTTTTCATACTTGTCAAGAGGGTTGCTGGACATTTGTCAGCATGCTAAAATTTTGGTTTTAGGAGTCTGTTGCTGTGACGTGGAGCCCATGATCTTTCTGTGGTGTCAGGAGATAAAGGGCATACTTTCAAAATATCATGAATGCACAAAAGAACTGTGTTCCGAGGACTGAGAACGGAACTTCTCTAGGATCTGATACAAGAGGAGGAGGTAGCAATTGTAGGGGGGTTGTTGCTTGTACTTTGTTGAGATGCATCATCTCTATGTGAACCTGGTACTGACATCCAGTATAGTAGCCATTGGGGTTTTTTTGGAGTAAAATCTATTTCTTACTATCTCTTAAGTTTTTTATTTATATATTTTATTTTGGTTTAGCAGACTTTCCTTTCTTGAGTCTATTGCAATAAATGTAAGTCTTCATAGATAATTAAGTCTTCTGGTAACTGAACCTATAATCTTAGGCTGTTAGCTCAGGCACTGTTTCTCCTTGCCAATAATGTCTTCTTATCAACTTTCAGGTAACACCTAAAAGGATTTATTTTTTTTTTCTCAATTTGGTTTGCTCAGACTTGGAATATCTGAGGCTCCTAGCAATATAAGAAACAATTCTATAAGTGTGTAAAATGCTGTAGAACCTTTTGCTTTATAAAATATAGTACACATGGGATACAAATAGTACAGTACAACATGAGGGTTTTATTGACATTTCTAAGAAAAACCTGCCTAGGTATTTCTCACTAGTGGCATTGTCTGCTCCAAATTTTAGACCATCCAACCCATGCCAAAAAAAGCCTTACCTGGAGCTACCATTTTATGTTCTATACTTTGAAGAAAATGAGTGCATGTAGCTACTGAGTCATTGGAGAGAGTTTCTTTACTCTCTTGTGGAATATGTGCTGGGGACTAGAAATATTATTGAGGGAAATTGTTCAGAGAAGCTTTCTTAACTGCCAGTTGCTGAGAGCTAAAATCTGAACAGTACAGAGCTCTTGGCCTGTCTGTCTGAAAGCATGAGACAGAGCATCTTCTGCAATACTCAGAGAGGAGGAATTACAGGTAAGTAATTTGCTTTTATAGTACTGCCACTTAAGGAAGGATGAAGTAAGGCATTTGATCCTATCAATTAAAATCTACATACAAATTTTGGTGTAAACCTGTGTGTTCTTCATAGGAGAGAAGCGTGTCTACCTCTCACTGCCCAGACCAGGGGTAAGTTGCTTTTGGGTTTGCTGTATTTATATCTGCTGTTATCTCTTTGACTTCTTTCTGTGTCACAACTTGATGAGGACATAGCATAGTCCCCATAGTAACATGTCTCCTGACTGGATGACTGACAGTAAAATGTCAAACTTTGTTATTCATTTAATAAACTGACAAACAGACTGAAAATTAGGGTAACTAGTTACATAATATGCTTTAATCACTTTGGTTGTCCATGAACTTTAGTTCCTGTTAATTAATATGACTTTTTTTTTACCACATACACAACTGTCATGCTATATAATAAAGAAGTCAATTGATACAATTAAAACACTGCAACATACTGAAAATTTAAAAAAGTCAGATTACCAAGGCTAGCATTGTTGCCAGAATTGACCTGTTTGGAACAAAGGGACAAAGACCTCTTGCAGGCTCTTCAAATAACAGGTTCTTGTTTCCTTCCTTGATCTTAACTGTGTTTAATGTAGAGAAAATAGTTACAGCAAATATCCAGATTTAGTTGTGAGGTAATTAATATCCTTAGCTGATTATAATTGATATTACATTGTTTCTGAGAGCATCTCTGTGTTAGGAAACGTCCTAAGCTTTGTTAGTATCACGTAATCAGTCATCTTTTCATGGGTAGGAAAAAGGGAAGGAATGTTCTTAGAAGGTACAGTAAGCTCTCTAGCTTGTTTCTTTTTCTCCTTGCTTTCTGTCCTTAGCCCTGTACTGTTGAGAATCCTGTCTCCATGTCTGTGTTGTGCAATTCTACAACTTCAAACACAATACTACTCTGACCCTTAATGAAAGGAGAAAAACTTCTACATTATAAATTCAATCTGCAGATTTAAATAGAATATAATGTTAGGCTTCATGAGCACAGCTGAATTTCACGGTTACAGAGCTAAATATTGAAGCTGGAAATAGACTGTTTTGGTGACTTTTGATAGGGTTTTTGTCCCTCACCAGTTTGACTAAGCTACAAAGCTTCTAGACTTGAGCCAAAATTTAAAGAAGAGATGTTTGAAATCAGATTCCCACTTATTAATTCATACACCTTTTAAAATACTTTCAATAAAAGCTCTGTGCCCAGGATTTAAACAGTTCTCCATTGTTACTGTTTGAAAGGTTGCTGCTGCCTTTTGAGTTTTGCAAGATGCATAGTTATGATAAATACAGTTTGAAAGTAGACAGGAAATGTCTATTACACTAATTTATAGTGTATTACATTAATTGTGTATTACATTAATATATAAGACAGCAGAGTTTCTTCACAGATTAATTTCTTTGCCTAACCGGTGCACTAAGCTTTGGAACTGCCTCTCTTCCCAGTGCTGTTACTCTCAGTACTGCCTCTTCTCCCCCTGCTGCCATCACAGAGGTTTGCTGTGCCTGGCTAACACCCGCACTGTCCCTGCACAGAGCCACACTGCTCCTGCTGATCTAATTAGTTCACATATTTTGTTACATCTGTTTAATTGGCACTGTGCTGTTTGATGCTAATGAGTGGCATCCTAGACCATGCTGTAGCCAAGGACCAGAGCAGCAGTGATGATTTATGTGTGCTTAATGCATGGCTAAGTTTTTCTTTAATATTAGGTGTCAAATAACATTTTAAAACCAGAATAACTTATCTGATTTTTATCAATTCTGCTATTCAAATAATGTGACTGAACACTAGAATGGAGAAAACCACAGATCTGACAAACATTCTGAGGTTTTAGTTATTTGTGGATAGAATAACTTAGCTGTGCTAGAGTGTTGATTTTTCTTGAATATCCTTCACTCTGCAGCTTAAATATTTGCCATACCTTCTAGCCCAAAATTTATGTTTACATGCAGATCCAGTTTGGCTTTGTCCTCTTTTGTTTTTTGTTGTTTTTTTTTTTAAGACTCTGCCTTAAAACCAGCATTTCTTAAATTGGGCTTCTAATATACAATATGGGCAAACCTAAGTCACAATTAGGACTATCAGTTCTTACCCTTTGTGCTAAATCTTTCGATATGAGATCAGCATTTCTGATACATAGGCAGAATTACAGTGTCTAATCTGGGTAGACATTAATAAGATTCAGAATATTTAAACATTCTGGGATGGGAAAAGAGAAATGACATGAAAGCTAAACCGAACAGCAAATTGCATTAGGAATTTCAACAGCAGTACTTTGCTTTTGCTCAAACTCTTGAAGGGAGAGATGGAATTGACACCTGGAGATTGTTTCTGATGCTGTTCACAGTGAACAGTACTTCCCCTCTCCCCCCCAAGCATTACTGAGCTTAAATTTCCCTAGTGAATAGCAGCAGCTTTTTTCAGATTCTGTCTTGCGCTCTTATCATCCAGCCTCCTCTAGTGTCTCACACCTCCCCAAGTTATGACACCAACTTTGTACTTGCCACCTCTCTGCAGTCCAGTGCAATTTCTGAACGTGGGCTGTGGCTCCCATGTCTGTTTATTTTTGCTGTCTTTGCACAGTGGTAACAGCAGCACATGAAGTTAAAGCCAGGAACTGCAACTAAATGTGAAACAAATGATGTATTGCTGTGTAAGTGTATTACACAGTTGGCAGGTGCTGCCTTACCAGGTAGTTCACTCACATCAGTACCACTAATTACTGTTTAATCTGAGCCAATATTTGGCCTGCAGCCAGACTGGTATTTTTGATAGTTCATGACTTCAATAACAGAAGGAAATGCATGGAAAGAACAAAGGATCAGTTTTTGTTTCCAGCTGTGTCAACAAAGCAACACAATAAAATGAGCTACAAAACATCACACTGGCATTTCCATGGGTTGTGGCCTCCATCAGCTTCTTACTAGCCAAATCAATTTCCAAGTCAATTATATCGGTATCATATTTGGTGGAAAAATCAGTGCAGGTTCAAGATTGTTTAGTCCTGAGTATTATTGAGGATTTAGAGGGTAAGGGCAAGAGATTGCACTGCATTAGGAAGTGGAGTCCGAGGACTATGAAGAGGTGTTTTCCTTGAAATTTCAGGGCATCTACAAGGCACAGATGCTGTTTGCACATGCCATTTCAGGTGGACAGATCAGAACAGGTTCTCAGTTTCTACTGAGAAGTTTCTTTGAACCACTGGAACACTCTTGCAAAGTCACCTTCTGAGTATAGAGCCACCTCTTATGATTTGTTAGTAAAATAATTACTAATTGCTTTTATTTAAAAATATTATTTTTTGTTTGAAACAGAAGCATAATGCAAATCTGAAAGCATTAAAGCCAGTCAAACTAGATACTGAGGTAAGATGCCATCATTTTAGTAAAAAAAATTTTTAAATATATCTTGTCTGAAGAGTATGTTTTCAAGTGCCATAAATATGGTTACCACTTACAGGAACAGGCAAAAATTGCAAAACTTGGATTAGAATTGCATCTGCTCACATCTGATATGGATTCTGAGACAGAGAAATGGGAGGATCAGGAGAATGAGATTGTGCAACATGGACAAGGCATGTCAAGTATGGCCTACTCCATGTATTTATTTACCAGGTAATCACACTGTATATGGTGAATTTTGATGGGAAGAAGAGCATTAACAGTGTTGATAAGAAATAAAACCGTGTCATTTTCAAAATATAATTGAGTCACATTCAGAAAGGAACTTTGATTTTATCCTTAAGCTTTATAAATTTTTGTAAATTTCTAAGCAGTTTAGTAATTTAATTAGGGATTTTTAACAGGCTAAACACGTTTTGTTGCAGCACATCTATTTAAATATCTCTTGGATATGGGAAACCTTTTAAGAAGTATGTTAATAAATACTTGGAAAATTAAGGTAATGATGAGAGCACAGCTATATAACTGTAAATGAGAATTACTGATCTTTGCTGTAGTGAAAAGTGTTGTTCTGAAACTTGCCCGTACAATGTCAGCTTTGTTGCTTGAAGAATTTAGGTGTTTATTGGTTTCTTTTATAAGAGTTGAGATTTTTTTTCTTACCTGGTAGTCCAATAATACTCAGTATGCCAGACATGGGCTTCTATTCTTGTTCAGTTTATGAGAACTGAGCCATTGCTAATTCCCCAGCAGTGCTCTAGCTATTGACGTGTTTGTATAATATTTTGAAATGCAGTTCCTGTAGGAAGTTATTGTTGTGCCTAGTATCTTCTAAAAGAGTGATATTTTACAGTTCAGTGGTGTGAACTGTAAAATGTGCAGTGGTGAAAGTGTAACTTTTGCAAGTAGCAGGCAAAATAATCTGCAGTCTATACATGGCATTTTTTCTGCTTTTGTTATTTCCTACAGAGGAGAAGGACTTCTGAAAACTACTCAAGATTTATTTCATCAAGCAGAGGTAATGTGCTTTTAAAAAAAGACAGAAGTAGGCACTCTGAGTGAAGGCTAAATTGGAACTTAAGTCTCTGATTCCTTACACATAAGTACAGTGTACCATGAATTGACTGGCAGCTGTAGGTTTTAAGCAGCCTAACTCTGGGATATACTTTCTGAAAGTAGTAGCTTCAGACAGCATTCCTTACACTGATAGATTCCAGTTAGGAGGAGGAATAGCAAACTGGTATTATGGCAAATACAATGGACTTCAATACATTAGTAGTACTCATGGTGTCACTTAGCTCAGTGCCTGATAGTGTTAACAGATACTCGATCCTAGTCTAAGCAACAGTATTTTCTTGGGAGAGAAAGAAGATGTAAACATTTGCATAATGCAAACAAAAGACAAGGGGCCAAATGAAGGAATGTGTGGGCTGTTATTTCCAAGATGCATGTCTGTGTTTAACAGGAGACTGGTTACCTTTGACAGGACAATAAACACACATGGCTGGTGTCATCTACCCACAGAATGCTTGTGAGCTGCCACGTAATTGGAAGTGGGGGGTGTTGTACATAAAGGCAAAGCCTTTAAACTTCACTTATCTGGGAAAATGGCAGTTTGTAGTGTAGCTCGTTATTTCAGAAGTCACCACAAACTGCTGACTTATGAATTGTAAGTGCATACAACTATTACAAATATTTCCTGGTACCCTCTTACTTTATAGCACACTATTTATGCGAACAACAAGGAAAAAGAGCCTGATCATCTGTTGTGGTTCATTTCATTACATGCTTTTTCTCCCCTTTCAGATTTTTGCTACAGAGGGCACAAAGCTTGCTTCAGCCCTTCATGCCTTTTCTGATCAGGTGATGTATGACCTCTAAAACAATATTCAGCTTATGACACTAGTGATACTGCCATTAACTTAAAACCACTCTGTGTAAAAGACTCCAATATTATCTTCCTGAATCACGTTTCAGGTACACAATGATGACAAGCCTTTGCTTCTGTTGGAGGCTGAAAAACTGATTTCTATGTGCAAGCAGCTCCAGATAACAGCTAAAGCTTCTGCTCAGGGTAAAAGTGCTACATTTACAAAGGTAAGTTAAAAATTACATATATGTTCCTGAAAGTAAGGCCTAACTGGTTCTGAAATACAGTAACTTACTAATTAATGCTCCTGTTAAAATATGTAACAGTTCATGACAGCTGAACTTCTTGGATTGACAGAGGACCATAAAAATTAATAAGTACAAAATTTTGTGCTGTTGTGCAAGCATTTTTTTTCTGCTGTGCAGTATGTCATTGTTGTTGTTCCCTGTGTAGGAGAGGAATTAAAGTACTGTTTTACACCTAACACCTTTTGAGATGCTGATGTGCAAAGCATAGAGGAAGAACAGGAAGAACTGTTGCCCTTGCTGACAATGTTCTGTCTCTTGGGAGACATGATAACTGTCATCCAAGCCATTTACTCTCCTGTCTTGTCTCAGGAAGGGAGTTTCTCCAGCATAGGTGCTACTGTCTTCTAGCTTTTTTTTTTTCCCCCCACTATCAGAGAAGGGCTTCAGGGAAGTTTATCCTTACCTGACCCTCTCCTTCATGATGAGTTTGATAGGAGGCAAAATATGGTACCATAATACACACCCAGCACACATGGAAGCTTGTCAGTGGATCGCTTGGATAGTATTACTCTACAGGCTTATGTGAACTTTTTTTTTTAGGGAGCACAGATACCCAGTTTTTGTGTAACTGGCCCAGTGGACACAGACATATATCTAATATTAATGTTTTAAGGAAGTTTTCCTACCCTAAGCTTAGCAACTTGAGAGTCTAAGAGTCTTTAGAGTCTAAGAATAAGTAATAGGATTTTTTTCTTTCCTATTATTAAAAGTACTGAAGTTACTGTTTGGGTTTTGGATTTCACTCTTAGTGAAAGAGTTTACAGAAATATTTCCCAAGACAATGATGTTCCTGGACTGCTTTTAAAAAAATAAAAAGGCAGGAGGTATCCATAGGCTTCCACTACTTTATATTGTTTTTTACTGCTGACGTCTTTTTTAAAAGGACTTCTTTTTATCAACATGTCCCTCTCCTTACCCACTACATAAAGAGAGGTACTGGAATTTTACATGCTGCAAATTAGAATTTTCAGCAGAATAATACAAGATGGAGTAATACTGAATATAATTATACTGTAATCCACTAGAATTTAATTCAGAGAAATAGGAACGGTAATTTAAGTGTACCTCACTACAGGCTTCAGTGATCAAAATTTAAATTAAAGTATTTCCACCACTGTAATAATTTTTCTGTTGTTATTGATGCTTAACATGTATGTACCAAGTACCAAACTGCAGACTCTACTACTGAAACACATGCTTGCTTCTCAATAGGTAGTTTCCTGGAGACTGCCCAGAGTTTCTTCTGATAATATTCATATTTTTATACATAACTTTCATGGCAGCTACATGTGTATTTTTGTCATTGTTACTACAAAAAGTAGATGCACAAACCTGAGCATCTACTTTTTGGATGATATGGAGATCAGGCTTCACAAAGAACTTGAAGTATCCCTGACAGAAGAATGATCAATGTGAGTGAGACCATTTCTGTGCACCTGGATGTTTGTTTCCAGTGAGCTATGGAAAAGATGTCAGTTTTACAGCAGGGACTGAGACTGGCAAAAGCATTCAAGCCACTCAAAACCAAACTAAGCACCTTGGGGTTACTGCTGAGTTTGTTTTACACTCTCTAAACTTAAGTGGGAACTCCAGTCTGTCACTACAGCAGTACTAATAGGCTCTCTAATGAATGTTTGTTGAGGACCCAGACTTGTTGACCCATGGTGTTAGATTTGAGGCATAAACTCAAATGCTTGAAGATTTAAGCTAACTTTTAGTGTAACTCAGATCAAAGTAAAGCTTGGATTGATGCATGGCTTTCTAAATCATGCTGACAGGACATAAAACATAAAGGAAAAATATGAAGAATTGTAATAAATCAGATAGTAGGAGCTCCTTTCCAACAGACTTTTATTACTGTTTAATATTATATTATTATTAGTTCAGCCTCTTGGGCTGTGTGTCATTCCCTTCTCCATCATAGCTCAAGTCTTGGCTTAACAGAAGAGATGCTCTTGCTTTACACATACTGTATAGAGAAATAAAAAAAAGATGTAGGCAAAACTTTTTCGATTAGAGGGATTTAAGAAGGACAAATATTACTTATTCAAGCTCAAAGTAGATTACCATCTCATGCTGAAAACAGCTAACTGCCAAACAGAAGTAATGAGTCGTCTTACTCTACTATTACTGCTATCCTTGTAGTAGTACTACTAATACTCTACTAGTACTACTTACTCTACTATTAATTGTCTTATTTAGGTCGATGCATGCATTCTGAAAACAAGGAATGTGATGACTCTATTATGCCAACTCCTTCCACTTTGCTGCAAATTACTGAGAAAGGTGAGTACTTGGTTTATCTGCACTATTTTGAAGTTTTGGGGTTGGTTTGGTTGGGTTTTTTTGTTTGGCTGGTTTTAAGAAATCTTTGTTTTATATATATACACAGAACAAAGCAGGAAATGGCTGCCTTAAACCTGCTCCACCATGGAAAGAAGACAAAATACGAAGTGGTACAAATGCACATACTCCAGAAAGGAGAGCGGAGACGTTCGGCATCAAGTCTTTAGAAAATCATGTAACAAACATGACATTTTTAGAGAGCAAGTAAACATAGCACTGAGAGATGCAGGAGCTCCCATTTGAAAATAACACTTCCTGAATTTTCAATATTGCTTTCATTTGTGGAAAGTCAAACCAGGTTAATTTGAAATGAAACTGTTGACCTTTGTCACATCTAATAGATGTCCCATTACTTAGCCATTACAATACCAACTAGTCTAATAGTTCTGTATTTTTATAATGTGAATGCCTTTCCTGTGCTCACTATTGCTACCGATCTTGTAATTAATGCTTATGAATGTCTTAATGGATGTTTCAACCCAAAGATGCTGCTAATAGACATTTTATGTAATGAACCCTGTGCTGCATATGCTCTATGTAACACTACTGTTGAAGTCTGTAAACTCATCTCTGGCCTATTTCAGTCTATGTATTTGATAGAACAGAATCAGGAATATGGTCTGAAAGGTTGTGGCCTCAAGCACTGAAATGTTATCTTAGTTACAAGTTATACCTGCAGTGAAGTAGTTCTAGGGAAAAAACCCTATTTCAGTAGCTGCACCCCTAAATTTTAAATCTTGATTCATCTTTACGAAGGTGTATTTCTAAGTGATCAATGGTCTTGACTCAAACCCTTTTTCTTTGACCCTATTTGTAGCTGGCAGTTGTTTCTTTTTTTTTTATTAAAACTTAGTGAGCAGAATTTGAGTTGCATGTAGAACCACTGAAGGTCTTATGCAGACTTTATGTTAGACATTTAAAATTTAAGGAAATAGATACTGATTATTTCAAACTTCTGTACAAAGGGCATTATTTGACTTCAGGATGCCATGAAAATACAAGCTGGTGTGAAATACCTATTTTCAAGTTTATCTGCTCTTTGTACGTAGGCTTCTGTTGCATTTTTATTTTCAATTCACCTCTGTCAAACTCCATATTGTATTAGTTTAGCTAAATTAAGTGATAGCTAAATCATACAGTTTCTCTGTATGTGTTATGCTTGCATTAAGCAGAAGCAAAGCTGATTGTGGAACATAAATACTCTCCAACATGCCATTCTGTGCTTACTTTAAGAACTTGTAGTGCTAGAATTCAGAGAAAGAGTACGGATATTTTAAGACACAAACTCTTTGAACTGGTTTATTCTTGTAGGAATCAAGAAGTTTACTTCCACTTTTAAAAACAGGCACTAGGCCTTTGCATACCACAAGACTCACAGTGTACAATAAAAGTAGCTTATTTAGTATCAAATGCAGCTGATAAGTGTGTAATTGATTTCATGAAGAAGAATTACGGCGTTTCAACAACACTTCCTCGTACTCCTTCTGTGTCAGAAGTCCTTGAGTTATGCTCTTGCTTTCTTCAAATTTGGGTAGAACCACTGCGATGTACCCTTCAGTCGATGGCTAAAAAGAGAGACTGAAGTCAACAGTGAAATAAAAGTTAGAAAATAAAAAGCAAGAAAGTGTCTTACCTTTTCTTGCAGAATAGTGGGATTGCTAAGAATGTTTTCATTCACTTCTATCAGCCGCCCCCGTATACAACTGCAAAAGTGTTAGGACTCAGCAGACATGCTTGGGGATGTCAAGGGAAGAAGAAAAAGGGAAATGCCTTACCTGTAAATGGTGTATTCTTCTCCATCTGATGAAGATATCCTACACAGAGGGGCAAGTTCTGTTAAAAACTGAGCTCCCTGCATTTAGAAAACAAATAAAAACATACATATATACGTACAGTTTTAATTACACAGGGCTTTTTAAAGTCTTGCTGGCAGCAACATGAGTTTGTAAGCTCAAAAAGCAAGGATGTGTGATACAGGTCGTTGCAAGTTACAGAGCTGTGCCTCGCTACAGAGGGGAAGATGCCAAGTTAGTTATGTGCACATACCCAAGAGAAGCTTGTTAAGAGTTTGCAAGTTTAGTCATAATTAAGTTTCTTGCAGAACAGGCAGACTTGTAGTTTGATCAGATTAAAAATCAGGGGCCAGAGGTGAGAAACAGCATTGCTGATCTCAGTATAAGCTGGTTAAACTACTTCACACTCAAAAACCCACCATGAAACACACAGAATTGGCCCATCTGCTGTCTAAATCTGCTTGAGAAAAACAACAGTGTCCAGATCCTTGGCATTTTTCTGGAATCAATTTGCTGTTTTCTCAGGGATGTTTATGTCCCTCCATATACTATGAAAGTGTTAACCTGGGTTTAGACAAGACTGGAAACCACCAGTGCTGTAGGAGCACTGCAAGACCCTGGCTGGGACAGGCAGATAGGCACCTCTGGAGGAAGTCTAAAGTCTTCAGCTGTAGAGGGGCTGGTTTAAAATAAAATACAAAAGTAACCTGCTGAGTTTCTATCTGAGAAAGGACAAAGTCTCCAGCAATGTGAGAGATAAAAATGAACAACTAATGAAATCAAAAAGCCTTACCCTTTTTGACTTCCCAGAAACCTTATTCTGGAGTCTGCTACAGTTGGCACTGATTTGGTAATTAATGCTTTTAATTGTTTTCCCACTTTGAAGAAGAGGATGGGCTTCTGCCAAGGTGATGACACAGATTCTACAAAAATGAAATACAATTATTACACTGTACTGGCAAGAAGCCACACTTGTGTGTTCTAAGCAAGCTCCACAACCTTCTCTGCCTCTTACTTGACATCTGCTGTACCAAACCGGATGGATATTGCATTCTGACCTAAAACAACTCCCACAGGAGCTGCTTCATTTTGAGATACTAGACTGGATCGTCAAAAGGACAACTTCTTACTTAAACAGAACCACTGCTTTTACATAGGCCAGAGCTGTTCTATCTCTGTAGTACCCCATGGGAGCATACTGGGTTCACTTGTCAGCTGATAGCTGAAGTAGATACTCAAGATGAACAAGTAAAACACTACACTTTTGTCACAAAATGTAATACAAGGCAGTGTTTCTTAGAACAGCTAAAGGCCATTGTGGTGAAAAGTTTCAGCAGATGAGTCCTTCGGTGATCTGGGCTTCAGTTAACGTGGTGCTTGCACTTCATCTTTTTCTAAAGGAGGGTTATTTCTTGCCACAAAACTGAACAGTTTGAGAGAAGCTATAGAGACTTGGCCTGACTTCATCCCTGGGCTAGAATCTAGCATGTCTGATGCACAAACATAGAGAGCCCAGAACTTGCCAATAAAAAAAGAGAGATGAAGCTGTTCTGTTTAAGAGTATAAAACCTGAAGCAAAGATCAGAATTAACAGCACAGTAACTGCATAGAAAACCAGGGCACAGAATCAGATCTTTCCCAGTGGATGCTGCATCCCTCTCCCTGCACTCCTCCTGGGGAGTGCTGGCTGTGCAGCTCCCGCAAGAGGGAGCTGGATCCTGGCGAATGCGTTCAGCATGCCCCAGCAGCAGAGCTACCTCCTCTTCACCCCAGCCTCTTTCTAAGGGGAAGGTGACGTATCATCTATTTCAGCTGTCGTGTTGGAGTTGAGACCTGGCAAAACAAGAAATCAACAGACAATTTTGCACTGCCTGTGGAAGCTGCTGTGGAAGCTAAGGGCTATTTAGGAATTCAAAGTAGTAAAACAGACTTCCTAGACATTTGAACAAATTTTAATTTCCCTTCCCCCACATGAACAGGATTTAAAATGTTGATTATATCAGACAGCTGAGACTAGTAACTACATATTTAATATTTAGCACAAATGTAAGGGTGTCCTTTCTTGCTGTTGCTGTCACAGCTGTTATTCCCAGGTACTCTGGTTGCTGTTTTGAGAGAATAAGAACTGCATGAAACAGCCCCAGAGAAAGCCCAGCTCCAAAGGCCACAGAGAGGTGATGGTTCTCTCCTGTGCCATGCTCTGAATCCTTAATAGGAGCAGGCAACCCACTGTGAACAACAAACACAGTCTCACCTTCCCTCAACACATGAGCCATTGGCACTACCAGTTTTTGTGCAGACAAGAAAGTTCTGTCTTTCCCTCTGGGACTAAACACCTCAGAAACACTCCCAATACCCCAACAGGCTGCAGAGGGGGAGGTAAGGTATATTAAGAGACTCCAAATCAGGCACAGGGTTGATTTATTCCAAATGACTGGATATCCAGCTACCTCACATCCCAGCAGAAACAGCCTGTGACATTTTATTCTATCTATCTTGTCTTCACTGTCTGTAGCACAGAAATGCACTGTGAGAAACAATTAAGCTGTACACAGAAAAAAAAAAGGTGAACGTTTGTTCAGACTGAAGCAATTAATTTCCCAGAGACCAAGTTAAACTGATTCCTTCTACACGTCGTTACGGGAAAGCCTTTTGGGATGTCGCTGTTTTGATACTGATGATGGTGATGCGAAGGGCTCTGCAGCAGGGGATGGTGCAGGGAGGGCAGCACGATGGGCACTGCTGTGCTGGGCAGCACTGGTGCGCGGGGAGGGGAGGAGATCCAGCCCCACTGCTCTCGGTGGAGCACCTGAACCCCACAGGCCAGAGGCAGAGGAGAACTTGAGAGCTTCCACACCTTTGTTCTGACTCTCGCTGCACACAGTAACTACACGACACCTCCTCTGTGCAAATACAGGCAAAAGCTATTAGAACACGTTACCAAAAACACTGCTCTTGTTGGAGCAGCGGGGCTGGACCTCTTCCCCTCCCCAGGCTCCTGGTGGAGCAGCGATTGAAGACGGGTGGGAAGGCTGATTTGCCACTCTCCCATCCTCCCACCTCCCCGAACAACGCGGGCTCTGCCCCCGCCCCAGCTCGCTGCCCTCGCCCGGCACGGAGCGGGACTGAGCGCTGCTGCCGGGAGAGCGGGGACACCTCCTCGCCCAGCAAAGCCAGAGCCTTCCCAGCCTCC
>NW_008657473.1:968-1585 GCF_000695815.1 Acanthisitta chloris | reverse complement strand
CCCCTCACCCTCCCATCCCCCCCATTTCCCCCATTCCCAGCCCTTTCCCAGCCCTTTCCCATCCCATTCCCATCCCTCCCCTCGCCCGGGGTGACCCCCAGCGATGCCCCCCAGGGGGGTGTTGGCGGGGGTCGCCCCAGAGCCCCCGAGTGCGTTCGGCGGCAGAAGCGTCGCGAGTTGGACGCGAGACGCAGCAAGTGTCGCATCCGGATCGGGACACACCTGGAGCGCTGGTGTCGCCTCAAGGAGCAGCTTGGCTTCTCCCTGCACTCCCAACTGGCACAGTTCCTCCTCGACAGGTCTGAAAAAAACACCCTAAAAAATAACCAAACTCTTTCCATCCTTCCCCCCCGGGATGGGAACGTGTGGGGTTTGGGGCTTATCCTCCTGTTCCCACACAGGTACAGTTCCCATGGCTGTGCCTGGAGCACAGGTAGGTGTCCCGTTCCCCTCGGAGCTGAGTGGGGGGTGAGGATTTGGGGTGAGGATTTGGGCTCTCCCAGAGGGTTGTGGTGGGGGGTCAGTAGTTGAGTTTGGGTCAATAGTTGAGTTTGGGTCAATAGTTGAGT
Organism: Acanthisitta chloris; assembly: GCF_000695815.1. Classification (NCBI taxonomy): domain Eukaryota; kingdom Metazoa; phylum Chordata; class Aves; order Passeriformes; family Acanthisittidae; genus Acanthisitta; species Acanthisitta chloris. Next base: position 1,016 of record NW_008657473.1, on the reverse strand, counting down.
TTGGGTCAATGGTTGAGTTTGGGTCAGTGGTTGAATTTGGGTCAATAG
>NW_008657473.1:0-510 GCF_000695815.1 Acanthisitta chloris | reverse complement strand
AGTTTGGGTCAGTGGTTGAGTTTGGGTCAATAGTTGAGTTTGGGTCAATAGTTGAGTTTGGGTCAATAGGCGAGTTTGGGTCAATTGGGGAGAGAATTTCTGGGGTGCTGGAGAAGCTCCCGGAGTTGTACCTGAGGTTGCACCTGGAGCTGCACCTGAACCTACTCCCCCTGAGCAGGAAACAAATCCCACCTACATTCCTACCCGCATTCCTTACCTTGGCATTTGGACATCCCAACTCCTTTTTTTTTTTGGGGGGTGTGTGATAATTCCCAAGCTTTGGGAGTTGCTTTTCCCACGGAGCAACCTGAGCAAGGTGCTGGGAAAGCACAGAGGAGCCTCAGAGCTCCCCCACGACCCCCGGGCCAGGTTTTTCCCAGGGTTTTCCCGTTTTTCCCAGCCGCAGGGCAGGCGGAGCCGGAGCGCAGGGAGCTCCCCGCGGCCGCGCTGCAGCGCCTGGTGGCATTATCCCATGGACACGGGCAGGAATGTGGCTTCGTTCCTGACGGG
>NW_008657472.1:8284-8921 GCF_000695815.1 Acanthisitta chloris | reverse complement strand
CCCATCTCCGTCCCCTACAGCTGATGGGTTCGGACAGGACACCCCACACCTCCCCCACCCTGCACTCTGCTATGCCCATCCCTGGGGCACCCACGTACCATGGAGCGTGGCTGCGGGGTACAGGCAAGGCAGGCTCTCCCCAATGCCGAATTGGGTAGTGCCAGCACTGTCCGTGGCCGGGTGCTCTCCAGGCACTGCGTGATTTCCAGGAATGAAGGGCGGGAGGTGGGCTCCATCTGCAGGCAGGAGGAGTTCCCCATCAGGTCTGTGCCCCACCAAGCACCCCAGGGAGCCATGCCCAGCAAAGGCAGCTCCCTGCTCTCCTCCCAAGCAGGTAAGGCAGCCTGTCCTGCTTGACTGCCCTGTCAGGGAAGGGCAGTGGATATGGAAGTCTCACACTGCAGCAGTGAAAGGCCAGCTGGAGGAAGGCCGCTGGGCAGTCAATTTCCACCATGCTGCGAAAGGTGGTGATGTCCAGACCAAAATCCTGCACCAGGGAAAGAAGGAATTGTAAGGTTGGGTTCCCTGGGACACCAGAGTGCCCAGAGGACCCAGAATGGCCTGGTGCCTGTCCCCGTGCTGACTGTGTGCCACCCAGGGCTGGGGACCTGGAAGCACCCCAGATGTTAAGCATGAG
>NW_008657472.1:7553-8224 GCF_000695815.1 Acanthisitta chloris | reverse complement strand
AAGGCTGGGGGTTGCTGGGACACAGATCTCTGCCTCGTCTCTGCCTCAATCCAACTGTCCCCTGCTCCCACCTAGGCTATGGGCTCTGAGGGCAGAGACTATCCCTCCCCAGGCACCAAGTGGGACACAGCACCCCTGCCCTGAGGTGCGGGGCAGCTCCTACACACAGGGCTATGCTCAACATAGGAGGATGGGCCCCCTCATTTGGTGAAGTGGTCCCAGCCTGGGTGCTGCTGCCTGCCACTCTCCCTCCCAGTTCTTATCCCAGAAACTCACCTCGGTGCGGGGCAGGTAGTCAGGGTCAGCAGGGACACGAGCGATGGTCTCACACAAGATGATGCCATACGCAAACACATCGGCCTGCAAAGAGCAGGGAGTCATGCAGGTGCCCTGCAGCTCTGAGGCAATGCATCCACCATTCTGCAAAGCCAGAGCCCTCCTCCTCCCTGCAGAGCCACACTGGGGTCTCTGCCACATCGTCACCAGAGGGATGCCCAGTTCCTTCCCTCTAGGTGTGCAAATGGCCCCACGGTTGCAAATCCTGCAAACCACCCAGTACAAGCCTGGGTAAAGCCTCACGCAGAGCAGCCACAGGATCTCACCTTCTCGTTGTAGATCTCTCCTCGCAGCACCTCGGGCGCCATCCAGTATGGGGAGCCCACCACGGCCAG
>NW_008657472.1:6252-7541 GCF_000695815.1 Acanthisitta chloris | reverse complement strand
CCTCGCTGGGGGAAATGGTGGAATATGAGGGGCTGCCCAGTCTCCTGTCTGTCCAACCTCCCATCCTTCCACTGGCACAACCCAAATCACCATCTCCATCTCCCTTCCTGGGGGCTAACCCCCCCCCCCCCAGCCACACCCCCCCCTTCTTCACCCCCCCCTAACCAGCCCCAAATATGTCCGCCTGCCCCATGAGTTCCCACTGCCAGGGACCACCTCACCAGTCCCTATCCCCATCCTTTTAGCTACATCCCAAATGCCCATCCTTTCCCAGCTCCTGCTTCAACTGGGCTGGAAACCTCCCACTCCAGTGATAGGGACAGACAAGTGGATAACGCCCACGCCCCTGCGCCCACGCACCTGTAAGTGGGGATCTTTTCTGCCAAGCCGAAGTCACCCACTACAGCCGTGTAGCCATCAGCCTCACAGCGCACCAGGCAGTTCTGGGGGCACAAGAGGACGTCTGTCACACCAACTGCACCAGCCCTGACTCACAGGGCACTGCTCCCAGGATGCCCCGGCAGCCTCCTGACCCCGGCCGGCCACGCCTGGGGCAGTAACATGGGTATGAGACAACGAGGGCAATGCAGTGCCTTGGAGCATCCCATACCTTGGACGTGAGGTCACGGTGGAAGATGCCCTTGGAGTGCAGGTAGCGTAGGCCACGGGCAATGTCGAGGGCCAGCTTGACACGCATGGACCAGGAGAGGGGCACAGGGCTGTCCAGCAGCTGCTCCAGGTTCCCACCATTGATGTACTGATGGGAAGAGCCGGACAATTGCATCGCTGCATCTCCCCTCCCATAGTGCTGGATGCCCATCTCTCATCCTAATGCATCTTCCAAGCACCCCACAGCACAGCCTCCCAGTAGACCTTGTGCTTTTTATGTACCACAGGCTGAGAATGTGTCCCCCTGGGCACCACTGTCCCTTCCCCAGGCTTGCAGGAACCCTGAGACCCATGGCTGTTGCTGCACTCTTACCTCTGTCAGCGCGTGCAGCTGTCCCTGGTGCACACACACCCCCATGAACCTGTGAAACAGAGAGGACCTGAGGGTGGCCGCAGCCTGCACCGAAGGCAGGGAACCTGAGAGCCCAGTTTCTGGTGCAGCCCCCAGCTGCCCTGCACACAGAGATGGGGTGGAGGGACGGTGAGGATGGGATGGGGTGCCCCTTGGCCTGGATGCAGATGTGGCCAAGGAACCCTAGGGCACCCAAACCTCCAGGCTAGGGAAAAGGAGTGCAACGGGGCTGGCAACAGGAGAGCAGGTCCTACCTGAGGATGTTGGG
>NW_008657472.1:3333-6166 GCF_000695815.1 Acanthisitta chloris | reverse complement strand
CCTCCCGCAGCATGTTGCCCCGGTTGCTGGTCAGCTTGTTCATCTTGAGCACCATGATCTGCCCTGACTGACGGTGCCGCACCTGGAGAGGGGTGGAAGGTAGGCTGAGCCCCGTGTGACTCTGCAGACTGCCCTGGACACCAGACTGCACCTGGCTCCCACCCCAGTCCTAGAAGCAGGAGTTAAGCATCCCATGCACCCAAGGCACAGGGCACCCCAGGGACCACTAGGGCTACGGGGGGACTCTCCCAGCACAGCAGTACCCCAAGGACTCCCAGGGTTGATGACACACAACCCTACCCGTCCTGGCTCACTCTGCTTATTGTGCTCCCCCCACCATGCTACACTGGCCTGACCTCCCAGAGAGGCAATGACAGCCCCTGCAAGCTGTGATCCCAGGCCTACTGCAAGAACAGGCAGGAGCAGGACTGGGGTGCACCAGGAAGGGCTTTTTCAGGTCAGCATCACCTAGTCACACCTTACCAGCATGGGGTGGAGAACAAAGGGGGCACACTGCCCTCTCAAATCAACCTTGGGATGGCAAATTCTGCCCTGGTGCTTGACCCCAGTCTGGCCTGGCACAGCACTTGGATGAGCTGTATATTTAGCCAGCCCCAACTCAATGCTGTCATGCGAGCTGGGGGCCTGGTCCCCCGCCAAGAACAGCAGCTGGAGCATGGCCAAGCACGGACACCCTGTCCATCTGCAGCTCCCTGGCATGTGCAGGACAAGGGAAGAGCACGGGATGCCCTGACCCAGCACTGCGCTGGGGGGGTCGAACATGTGCTGAGGGTCCCCTCCTGAGCAGGTGCTGGGGGGTGTGATGCAACCCCTCCGCCCTGGAGCAGCAGCTGATCAGGGGGACAGCCCAGCAGATCCCAGCTTCCCCCCAGCACACACACAGAGATGTGCACAGAGGCACAGGCATTCCTCAGTGCTGCTGTCAGCTCCCTGTTCTTCTCCTTTTTAGTCGATGCTGGTTGAGGCTGCTGTGCTGGTGCCAGCCACTGGCCCGCCCCACAACAGCCCTCACCTCACAGATTGCCTTCACAGGCAAAACACGGGGGGCTGGCTGGAGGCAGGAGGCCCAGCACCCACCATCCTGCTCACAGTTTGGCCCTTGTCCCCATCACAATGGTATGCTGGGCCCTACAGGGCTGTCTTGCCACTCCATGACTGACATCGCTTTGGGAAGCAGTTGTCCTGGGGTGCATGCCATGATGAGGACCCATCCAGCACCACATACCCAAGGGACAGGCAGCAGCTCCTCTCTACCAAAGGGCCAGGGGGAAATTAGTGCATTATGAAGATTCCTCTACACCTCTGTGTACACCAAGGCCAAACCAGACCCAGGCAAAGTAGAAGCAAGAGGCAGTAGCCTAGCCATGCCTGTGCTAAGCCACCATCAGCTGAGTTCATGGAGAGGCTCTGAATAATTCAGCAGACACCTGCCCATGGACACCTTGCTCCGGTTACAGCTGCCTCACCTCCAGCCAGCCAGCTGGCACCCCTGACCCACAGACAGGGGCCACGTGGCAAGAGAGATCAGGACAGACCCTGGATGAGTGAGAAGGTGACACCCCAGACACCTGTCACTACAGGTATCCATCCTGGCACCCCACCATGCTGTGGGGAGAAGGAAGGGTGGGTTTCCCCATGCCTCCTCCTTGCTGAGCTGCTGGGCTCAGGAAGAGACTGTTACAGGATGACAGCGCAGTCTCTGCTGTGGGGAAACACCCAGAGTGCCCCATCTAATGGCACTCCAGGTCCTCCCTGTGCCCACTACCTTGCTCAACCCACCTGGCACTGCTTCCAGTCCCTTCCCACTGTCCTACAGCTCCTTGGCCACATCTGCATCCATGCCAAGGGGCACTCCCACCCCATCCCAACCACTGCTGCCTTCCCTCCACCGCACCTCTGTATGCAGGGCAGCTGAGGACAACACCAGAAACTGGGCTCCCAGGCTCTCTGCCTTCGGTGCAGGCTTTAAGGAGGTGGCCTGCCAGACCAAAGTGGTGTGGGCAGAGTCACCCTTAGTCCTTCCAGCTTCCCATGGATCCAGGGGCCAAATAAGCCAGAGACTGGACAAGGCCAGCAGGACCCTCAGCCTTGCTGAGACCCTGGTGCTGGGTGCCGCCCAGCAAAATCCATCACTCCCAGTGGATGTGCTTGCCTCCCTTCCCACGCCATGCGAGGCTGGCAGGACTGGCTCAGTCAGTTTGGCTGGCACCAGCAGCTGCCAGACAGCAGGACCCGGCTTGATGGCGCAGGCAGGCTCATCCCCGCCGGGATGGCTGCAGGCAGCAAGGCTCTGGCGCCACGCGCCCACGTTGGGAATGCCCACGTCGGGAACTGTGGGGCTGGCCAGTTCCCTGCCAGCAGCAGTGTCCCTGCATCAGGGAGCAGCATCCGGTAGGCAGCAGCTCAGCCCCACTCGGTTAGGACGTGCCTGTGGCTTAATTACTCATTAAAAAAGCCACCTGCCTTTGGAATAGGCTGGGTGAGGTCTGAGTGCAGTCATATGGTGTTGGACACCTCAAGACTGGAGAAGAGGCAGACTGGGGGAGGGAAGGCCCAGCCCCAGAAGGTGAAAGCCCCTTCTCCAGGAATTACTCCAAGGATCCCAGAAGCAGTTGGCCAGTACAGCCCTGCCCTGGATCTCCTCCGAAACTCCACGCTCAGAGGCAGAGTGCTCCAGGGGCACCCAGCCCCATGCCCATGGGGCATCATGTCCTTGAGCTCGCTTGTGTCCAGTGTCCTGGGCTCGTTTCTGAGTCTCTGGCCTGCCTCCTCCCATGCACACTCCGCGGCTTACCCGGGCAAGCAAGGAAGG
>NW_008657472.1:0-3309 GCF_000695815.1 Acanthisitta chloris | reverse complement strand
TACCAGCCACTTTACCCAGTCTGTCCAGGTGCTAGCACCAGGCCAGCACTCTAGCCACCCTTTGGAAGCAGGTGTAGCAGGGAAGGGTGGAAGCCACAACCTCAGGCGGGATGAAGCACTTCAATAAGGGGGTTTCCTTCCTCACTGACATACAGGGAAGGTAGCAGGCAGCAGAGTCTCCCCGGGCAGGACTGCAGCCCCTCTTGCCTCTCTCACGCACTCTGGCATGATGCCCAGGAATCCCAGCACATTCCACGGAGCTGAGCTCAGCCAGGCAGCCCTATGGGGCTGCAGGGGGAGGACAAGCCACTGGTCCCTTGCCCTAGGAAACAGGCAAGCCCTTGCCCCTCACTGACACTCCCTGGCACTCCACATGGCCCATCCGCTGGGCACTTAATGGGGGTACTGCAGCTGAGCTGGGATGCCGTAGAGTGTCGGTCCCCATCCCATCTGTCGCCAGCGCACGGGGCTGGGGGATGGGACGGGCTGGCTGCAGCCCCAGCCTGGGCACAAGGGATCTGAGCTCTTTTAACAGCGGAAATTAGAGTCTTATTTAAAGAGCATGCTAATCAGAGCGAGCAGACGGCCTGCTCCCTCCCCACAGCCAGCCGGTGCTCCTGTCTAGACATGGGGCAAAGCTCCCCCATCACCTCTGCACCTGGAGGTCTCAGCAGCCAGCACCCCTACGCCCTGGGCAGGGAACAAGCTGGCACATACCCCACTCCTCACACATTCCCCTGCCCCACAAAGGCAAGGCACAGTCACAAAGGGACACCATCCTGCATCCCTCACCCTGGTGAGTCCTGCAGGAATAGATGGAAGGGCAGTTTAAGGGAGCTAGCAATATCACCAGTAATCCCACAGCAACGGCCACATCTGAGCTCCCAGGAATCCCAGTAACACAACTGGGTGGGACTGGGAAACCTGCTGATTGCATTGAAAAGGCAGAATCAGTCAATACATACTTCCTCCAAGAAAGTGAAAGAGACAGGGCACCTGTTCCAGGAGAATGCTTGTGTACCAGCAGCCCTCACCTCCTGTGCTCCCAGGAGCAGCATCCCACACACACTAGGAGCTGGGGCAGTGCTGGTATTGCCCTGTGGTGGCAGACCATTGTCAGTCATCACCAGCAAGCCCAGAGCATGCTCCATGGCAGAGCACGAGAGGTGCAGGCAGGTCTCCAGCCAGTCAGCACAACACACTTCCAGTTCCCAGGACTCCCGAGCAGTGACAGCAGGGCCAGGGCTGCTCCTGCCCTTGCTGTAGCTGGCTGATCTTGGCACATTCCCCTCCTCCCTGCCTGCTTCAGTTCTCCCATCTGTGTCAACACCGTTCCACTCTCCTCTGCAAAACACAGCAAGGTCCACTGATGAAGGGCAGTAGAAAAGAGGGAAGGAGTTGTGTCATTAGTTGCACTGGAAAATCGGGAGTAAATACAAAATCCCAAAGGCTGGTAGGGAAGTAGGCAGAGATGAGCAAGCAACAGCAATGCCAAAACACTCTCCTGAGCTCTGTCCATGCTGGGAGCTGCTAATCCACACACACACACCTGGTACTGTGGAAATGGGGCACTGGGCAGAGCACACCAAAGAACTGCACCCTGGGAAACTGCATCTCCAAGAGGATGTGCCACATCAGGGCATAAGGTGCGGAGTTGGAGGAGTGAAGACATCTGGATACAGCCCCAAGGATGCTGCCCACAGCCCCCATGTCTGCTGCAAACAGAACTGGAAAAGTAAGAAAGGGATTTGAGGAAGAGATGTAACAGTGGTTTAACGGATGGAGAAAATGCCTCGCACAAACACACCTGGCTCAATCTGCTCAGTCTGCTGGAGATGGAGAAGTGGCTTTCTGCAATGTCTATGTATCCGAGAAAACAGGAGGGGCTGGTGTCTCTGAAATCGCACAGGGAAAGGTAATGAGAACCAGCTGCTCCAGAGGGAAACAGCTTTGCTCTGCAGGGCAGCAGGGGAGCGCCATGAAAAAGGGCAGCTTCTTGTCACTGGTGTCTCCTGTTTGCTCTGGATAGCCTTTCCAAGAGAAGTGTTTGGGTGAAGCCAGGTAAGGCTCAGCACAAGGACTAGCTTGGTACACCAGAGCTCAGACACACTGAGCCCTTTGGCTTTAATGACGAGAAGACAGACAGATGCCTGTGCTGGTACCCCAGCACCCTGCCTGGCCCTGGCTCAGCTGCACACCAGGGCTGAGCTATCTGTGCAAGGTCAGAGATGTCCCCCAAGCACACCAAGGCTGGAACGAGGCAGAGCCCAGCAGCCATACAGAGGAGGGAGACTCAAGTGCCCACAGCCTTGGAAAACTGTTGCAGGAACAAGGGAAGTGGGAGGAAAATGGGTCCTGAGCTGCCCTGCCAAGCTCCATCCTCCTCGCTAGCTCAGGCAGCCAAACCCCAGCTCAGATCCCCAGCCTGCCCCACCATCCTGCTGAGCTTTTGGACTCAACCCACCGAACAAACACAAAGCCCCATCTGGCCCCTTCCCACCCCTGCTTCCTCTCCACCACGCAAACACATTGCCTCCTGCTCCCGATCCCGCTCCCACCCCTCAACCTCTGCCAGTCCCACAAATCCTACTGCAAGTAACCCCGCAAGAACATGAACACCGTGTGGGAGAAGGAGCATTCTGTGGCTCCCGCAGAGCTTGGGAAAACAAACAACGAGGCAAGCAGAGACCATGGCCTGGCTGAGACACAGAAGCATCCATTATTAAAGAGCCATATCCACGCCTGACATTATTAAATGCCTCCCTCTGCTCTGAGGTGCTGCTGCGCGCTCCAAGCCAGAGATCAATAGCAGGAACTTAGCCAGCAGAGAGGTCATGGCTCCACAGGGAGCTCCAGGAGGGAGCATGGAGGAGAGACACCCCTCTGGATACCTTCCGTTGACCCTCACAGGACATCTCTCTTGTGGCTGCAAAGGAGCTGGGAATTGAGGTCTCTCTGCTGAGTGGGAAATGGTGGCAGGGCTGGAGAGGGACCCCAGGGTCCTGCTGGAATGTGGATACCCAGCTGTGCCACATGTGGGACCACGATCCCATGCACGGGGCACAGCGCAGTGCTGCCCGCAACGTGGGAGGCGGTGGGGCTGCGCCCAGCCCAAAGCTTCTCTTTGAGGGAGATGAAGCCATTAGAAGCATTGCTTAAGGACAGTCCTTGCCCAACGGCTTATGGCACCTTAAGTGATGCTGAGCTTGAAAACAACACATGCACACACCTCCTCTCTGATGGGGAGAGGTGGTGGTGGCATCGGGGCAGGGCACAGCCCCTCGGCCCGGCAGCAGCGCATGTGGGCTA
>NW_008657471.1:8058-14607 GCF_000695815.1 Acanthisitta chloris | reverse complement strand
ATACCTGTCTCTCAAACCGAGACATCACAGATGCAAGAATTTATGTCCTAGGGTTCATTTTTGTCCAAGGTCCCTTACAACAACTGCCCCTTTGAGACTTCCTCAGGCAGTTAGTCTTAGATGAGCTCTTTTAGCTACCTTGCTAATTCTGCACCAATTAACACTACTCTGCAAATTTTATGACACAATGAAGAACTCTGAATAATATTCTGAAGGAAAAAGTAACAACTACTTGAGAGTAATATATGGCAAGAGGAGGGTGCAAAGGATACAAAGCTGTAAACAATGTCACCTGAGACATTTATTTTCCTTTCTGTGCATTCTCGGATTTTAGAAAGCAGTTAATTCCTGCAAAGCCACAGAAAGATTTAAATATGTGATACCAAAGGGTTAAGCTAGGAACAGGGAGCTGTGCTCTTAGGTGCCTGTTTCTTTAACCCCCTGGTATCAACCAGAGTAGTGGGTGAGGTCACTTGGTCTGTTCAGCGTGGAGAAGAGGAGACTGAGGGGAGACCTTCTTGCTGTATGCAACTTCCTCACAGGGGAAAGTGGAGTGATTGGCAGTCATTGATCTCTCCTCTCTAGCAACCAGTGACAGGACACAAGGGAACAGTATGGAGCTGTGTCAGGGGAGGCTTAGGTTAGATACTAGAAAAATATCAGAGGGTTGTTGGGCAGCTGGTAACACACCGATGTTTTGGCTGTTGTTGATCAATATTAATCCTGTGTCTAGGGATTTATAGTTTCCCATGCTCTGCCAGGGAGCAGGTGCACTAGAGGCACAAACCAGAAGATGAGGAGACTACAGACATCAGCAAAAGCTGCAACCAGAGGGTTGCTGGGCACTGGAACAGATCCCCAGGGCAGTGGTCATGACCCCAAGCCTGACAGAGCTCAAAAAGCCTTTGGACAATGCTCTCAGGTACGTGGTGTGACTCTTGGGGCTGTCCTGTGCAGGACCTGGAGTTGGACTCAGTGAGCCTTGTGAGTCCCTTCCAACTCAGAATATGCTGTGATTCTGTTCTCTAACACTTGAATAGCAAATGTTTGTTAAAACAGAAGTAAGAAATTTAAGAAAGGGCTTTTCCCTGGAGCAACTTTCTTCTGGCACCAAACATACTGTTTCCTTACATTTAACACCTGAAGCATAAAGCAAGATTTAGCCTTACCTGACCACCTCCTAGAAGCATTTGCTATTTACTATTAATATTCTATTATTCCTTCTCCAGGCATAAGTTTATGCTGTTGTATTTTCTTCAAACCGTAGTTGAACCTCAGCACTTACATTTATTGCAGTGCCAGATACACTTTTCTGTTGTGGGAGGAAGACACAGCAGGTTTTGGCATTTCTGTGTGTAAGAAGGCTTGAAAGTAGTTAAAACTGATATTAAAACCGAGCTAAGAAAATGGCAAGGGAGGAAGAAGGCCATGGATCACCTGCATAAAACAGTGCATTTGCTTTGTGCCAGCTTTGAGAAGACTGGACCCTGTGACAACTCTACAGACATTGGAGTTGCTTATATGCAACTTAGTGTGGCTCTGGCATCAACTAACTCCTCTCCTTGTGCAGCTCAAAGTCACTGTGACTTTGAAAAGGCCAATTTTTGGTGGCTAAAAAAACCAGCCCACAGGGCCACTCACTCCCACCATCGGCACAGAGCCCTCCTGTGTTTTTGAGGGTACAGGAGTGCACATGTACCAAAGCAAGGAGCAAGTCCCAGGCAAACTGTCCCAACAAGTTCCTCATTGATGCAGACTTTTCAATTCTTTTTCTTTTTTTTTTATTTCCTATCTCAGCAGAAGGTCAGAAATCACCTGCACAACCAGCCAGTCAGAGGAAGATCAGTGGAGCAACAGTGAAGATTGGGTGCCTTGGTGTATGAGACCTGATCTGCCAAAACAATCTAAGAACAATGTTCCCAGCAAACTACCTGAAAATAGCTGAGCTGGACAACGGATTTTTTTGTGGGCCATGCCCAGGGCTCCCTGTGAGTCACTGTGAATGGGCTAAGAGATTATGACAGTACTGTTCCTTCAGTGCTTGATTGTTGCTTCATCATCTTGACGTGGTGATGGATAATTACAGTAAACATAATTACTGCAGTGTTTCTATCATGACTCTAGGAAATAAAATTTGTAAAGCTCTTTCTCCTCACTAATAACTTCTGCTGCCTCTCTCAGAGAGTTCTGCTGCGTGTCATGAGCAGGGCACAGAGGGCAGAGGGAAACAGGCTTTGCCTCTGTTCTTTGAATCAGTCGTTGCGCTGAAGGAAACACAGTAAGGTTTTATTTATGTGCATGCAGAGAAGGCTGTGGCTTTCAAATCTGCCTTATTGTTTCTACAGGCTCTGCAACCATTTACAATTAAAATCTACACACCAACATTGGTTTGCAATAAGAGCTGTGTGTTATAGACCTGTGCTTAGTAGAGTAGGGCGTTGATTTCTGATAAATTTTCTTAGTGTTCTTCCAAAAAAAAAGAAAATGGAATAAAATGTGTCCTGAGATTTGAACACTGGATTTTCCTCCCCTGAAATACACACTAAAATCTGCTGTATTTCTGGTTTTAGACACACAGAAATGTGTCTTTGGCCTGCAGCCAAGCCCCACGCAGCCACTCACCCACTCTCCCACCAGATGGATGGGGGAGAGAATCAGAAGAGTGAAAGTGAGAAAACTCATGGGTTGAGATAAAGACAGTTCAACAGGGAAAGAAAAGCTGCTCATACAGGTGAAGCAAAGCAAGGAATTCATTCATGGCTTCCCATGGGCAGGAGGTGTTCAGCCATCCCCAGGAAAGCAGGGCAGTTACTTGGGAAGACAAACACTGTCACTTCGAATGTCCTCCCCCTCCTTCTTCTGGCCCTATGCCCTATGCACTCCCAGCTCCCTTGCTGTCAGGGCAGTGTAAGAAGCTGAAAAGGTCTTGAAGCTGTGAAAGCATTCTTCAGCCATGGCAAAAAAATCTCTGTGTTATCATGTGTTTTCAGCACAAATCCAAAACACAGCCCCGTACCAGCTACTGTGAAGAAAATTAACTATCCCAGTCAAAACCAGCACAACACACTATGGTATTCACTTCTAAATTAAAACAAACAAAAAAAAGAAGTGAGAGTTGAACTGCTCTTCACTCAGGGATACCTTCATGCTAGTGTAAGTATGGTGTCAAATGAGGGTCTGAATCTTTAAAAATCATGTTTTCCTCATTTAAAGCACTGTAAGTCAGTGGTAAATCTGTCTTCAGTGGCACTGAGCTGCAAAGAGGGAGGAAAGGAATGGGGTGAGGCTGATGTAAAATCCACCATCACCACTTAGTACATAATAAATCTGCATAGGCAGGATGAAATATTTTTCACCCCAACTCCAACTTGACATCATTAATGTGGCAGAAAAACTTGTAGTCTGAATCCATTAAGGACACATCCTGCACCAGGTAGCAGAGTGCCTGTGCTGGCTCTCACTCCCTTGCTCCATGCAGCCTGGAGTGAAAGGCTTGGATATGTCTGAGGGGAAAACAAAATAAGGGAAAAAAAAAAAAAAGAAGGCATGTCATGGAGCATCTTCTTTATCAGTTACAGCACGTGGATTTGGAGGTTTTGCTGTTTGCCTGTGCAGAAACCTGGTTCCTGTGAGCACAGTTAGCTGGGAAGGCAATGGATGCACAACAGGCTGCCCTGCAGGAGGTCCTGTAGCTCGAGTAGGGGAGCATTGCAGGTCTGCTGTTGAACCACAGCCTGTTCCAGCGGGCACAAACTTTCTGCTCCATGCAGATTAACTTTGTGGGTTTGGTGCAAGCATCTGTACATGGTCCTGGCACTCCTCATGTTCTTGCAGAGTTTATTTTCTGCATATGCCCCAAAACCTGCTTTGAAAAATTTCTGAAGGTGTGACAGAAAGCTGTACCTGGGCTAATCAGTTAGACACCTTGTGTTCTCCAGAGCACCTTCTACTGTTAAATTCCACATTTATTTTCTCTCCCACTTCTCATTTTAGTATCCCTAGGATTTATACTCTTGATACTGCTGCCATGCATGACTTTCCCATGTATACCATACACTACTGCACACCTGTACTTTGTCAGATCCTTTGTCCATGAGTGTCAGAGTCTATTTCTCTTGAGTCATGCTTCTAAGTCCTCTGGCTCCCATGGTGCCAGAGACACTCACAGCTGCACCCTGGGTCACAGTCTTGTTCAGATCAGTAGAGAGATTAAAAAAACTGTATGTGTCTGCAAAGGAGACTGAACAGAGATGGGTTATGCACATTTTGGGTATGCCTAAGCCTACAGAAAATATCCCATTCATTGCCACAAATTGTCACAGAGTTCATGATGGCTAGGACTGAAAGAAAGTAGCCATTCTTCATCCAAGAAATTTGGCCTGGCATTAAATTACATGAGCTGTGGGAGTAATAAAGGGGAGCAAGAAAAAGGAGTATCTAAGCCGAGTAAAACTAAACCTGTTAATGGCAATCCACTGCCCTGTGCTGATACCATCACTGTGGTAGCACTAAACTTGTGACCTCTCTGGGACCCTGTCCTGCTGTGAGTTCTGTTCTCCTTCTACTGACTCTTTCTCTTGAGTGAGGTAAGTTTCAAAAGGACCTAGATCAGTCGAGTTTGGCTTTCAATTTCACTTACCTACTGTGAATTTAATTCTTATCCAACCCTCCCCCCACCCCTCACCCCCTTTCCCACCCCTGTCTGCTATGAAGGGGCTTCATCCTCAACAGTGAAAGTCTTCGGTAGTGGGAGTGTGACCAGAGTGATTCCTGAGCTGTCAGACAGGAAAGTTTCCTTACATTTTTTTAGAAACTCTTCAGGACAGAGGATATATCTATATAGGTAGGGTTTACCCATATACACCGCTCGAATTAAGCAGTGCCAAAGTAATTCATGAGTGCTGCTGGAAAGAAAGGAAAGGCTCATTACATGAAAACGTGTATAGTGCTCAGGAGTCACCCACCCGTGAAGAGGAAGTCTGAGATCCTCAAATCACATCATTTTGTCAGTTTCTGAAGTTGCTCCTCTTATGCCAAAGCACTTATTGGATAGCTTTGACCCATGTCAGAAAGTAGTGGATAAGTACATTTTATTAGCCATTGCCTGTGAAGGTTTGGCCCAGAGCCACACAGTACAGAAGTCACTTTATATTTTAAAATCAAGTTTGAGAAGCCCTGCAGCCAGCCAGCAGCAGAAAGAAGAGAGACAGTGAGGAGATAAGCCAGTGAGGAGCAGAGGCTGGAGCAGAAGAAAAAGCAGAGAAAAGAGTTTTTTCACATAGTATGACAGCCAGCACACCTGGGGAAAAGGGTCTGCTGCTGCCTGTGTTTCCAGCAGACAGTGAGGGAGCAGGAGGTAAGATGAGAGGAGGAAATATGAGCTCTTACCTTCAGGAAGAGATGTGCTGGCATACTCCAGTGGAGAGGCCAGTTGCAGTTTGGAAGGGATGGAGCTTAATTTAAAAGGTTTTCAAGGCTGTCTATGCTTTCCTGCTCTTTACGGTGAGCTGCACTCCTCTGGCCATTAAAAGTTAATGAATACTGCTTCCTCCAACTTGCCACCTGGCCCTCCCCTTTCTTTGTAAGAGGTTCCCGAAGCAAATCGTGGGCAAAGGCTTTTGCCTCTGTGTCAGACTGCTGCTAGCGCCAGGGGCACCACTGCTGCCCCACGGTTTAACCCCAGCCAGCAACAAGCACCACACAGCTGCTACTCACTGTCCCATGGCGGGATGGGAGAGGGAATCGGAATCATTTGACAGTTTAATAGGAAAAGAAAAAGCTTTGCACACAAGCAAAGCAAAAGTAGGAATCGATTCACTGTGTCCCATGGGAAGGAGGTGTTCAGCATCCCCAGGAAAGCAGGACTCCATCACTTGTGATGGTGACTTGGGCAGACAAACACCATCACTCCAAACACATCCCCCTTCCTCACTCTCCTCCCAGCTCTATATGATGAGCCTAATGCTATATGGTATGGTATATCCCTTTTGTCAGCTGTGACCAGCTGTCTCTGCTGTGTCCTCTTCAAGCTTGTTATGCACCCCCAGCCCTCTCACTGTCAGGTTGGTGTCAGGAGCAGAAAAGGCCTTAATGCTGTGTGAAGCTCATTAGCAATAACAAAAACACCCCTGTATTATCAACACTGGTTTTGGCACAGACACAGAACGGCCCTGTTTACATTAGCCTGGCTGTTCTGAGGAAAATTCACTCCATCCCAGACACAGCCAGCACACATGCCTACCTTCAGAGAGTGAGTAAGTGCTGGTGGATGGCAGGGTACATCATGCAGGACACGAGGCACATAGTGAGGATTAGCTGCTGTCCTCTTAATGGGCTCAAGACCTCCTAATCCTGATTTTTTTGCCTCAGGCTGGTTTGCCCTCCTCACCTAGGGCAGACACACAGTCTGCATGCACTGCTGTCCGCCACAAAGAGCTTTTTGAGCATAAAAATGTGGTTATATGGAGTCCCTGCCTTCTGGTGGGCTCTGGTCAGGAGACTGAAAGTGTCCATCTGATGGCACTGTGTCTCTGTCAGTCTGCCTGGTCC
>NW_008657471.1:1057-8023 GCF_000695815.1 Acanthisitta chloris | reverse complement strand
CATTTGCTGGCCAGCTGGACAAAAGAGTGACTTGGTATTCACTGTCAGGCATTTATAGCTAATAGTGTTTCTCACCAGATCCTCGCAGGAGCATGCACTCTTTCGCAGTAGTTGCAGTTTTGCTCAGGGGAATTGAAGTTGTTTGGGACACTTGAAGAACTTAGTAAAAGATTTGAAGAGTAAAGACAAGGCAGAGAGATGGAGGATGTGAATTTGCGAGCACTTTTGCTGACTTTGCCATGACCTGCATTATCCCAGGGCTTCTGCCACACCTCCACAAGCTCCACAAAACCTGGATGTTAGCAGCACCCGTTGCTATGCTCCCTGTCCCCACTTGTGCCCCAGGCTTCATTTAGTCCCTACTCTGGCCCTGTGCTCCACAGCTCTCACCCATCAGGGTATGCTGATGAACCACATGGTAATGGACACCATGAGACCACTGCAGGGACACACCTGCCATCACAAGAGCTTCATGCATGTTGGTCCATGTGCTCAAGATCACGGGGGCCTGCTATACACCAGCTGCAGTCCCTTGGGGGAGAGGTGGGTTACACATGTGCCTCTGTGCTCTGCTGATATCACTAACTGAAGGAAGTTTGAATCACGAAACACCAGGTACTGAAAACAGTGGTCACATTAGGGTGCTGTCAGACTTCAGCTGAAAAGTGCAGTGAAATCCTGCAGAAATCAAGCGAGTGTCCCTGTTCTACCAGAGCTGGTGTGCAGTATGTAACTTTCTCCTGTCTTCCCACAGTGAGCTCTTCAAATAATTTAAGGTGTTTAAACTGTGACTGACCGAAGGCAAAGCACACTTTAAAGCAAAGTCTTAGGATTGTTTAGATCTGAGTCTAGGCTGTCTCTGACTGAAACGTGGCCAGATTTCTGCTGGTAGTGGTTTTGTTTCCTTGTGGAGAGCCTTGTGCTAGTGAAGGACCTTCCACCTAAATGCTACTTGAAGAATGAAGCTGAAACCCACCACACATAAGACTTTGAGTCCTTGTTCAAATCATTTTAGAATGAGATGGCTAAAAGTACTTGAAAATGTGTTTCTGTCCTCCACTCTGCTTGTAGTGCAGTTAGGGGGAGCAGAGCCAAATGCAACTGAAATTCCACCAAGACATTTTGTATTGGAGTGAGACCCCTGGTTTACTACACAGTGACTCACCTACAAAGACAGAGGAACCACAGCATGGATGTGCAAGAAGGCATCAACATGCCCATTTTCTCTGTTGCCAGCATTTAGCTAGAAAGTAAAGAGATTAAAGCTTAAAATAGCAGCAGAATTACATGGTCATCAACTGATCTTGTAAAAGGCAGGGGAGAGGTGTGAAGGTGTTGCCCATCTGCCTACCCTCACTGAAGTTATCAAGGTGAGCTACAGTTGCAGTATAGAGACAGCTTACTTTTTCTTTTCCCCAAGAGGTGTTTTAACTGTGAGACAGACAGATGAATTTTGTATCTACCTTGATAAAAGACGGTGAGAGAGGTGGAAAGATGAAGACCATTGTCCCACATTTCAGGAGCAGAGTTGGGCTGTGCAGCCATGGCTATGTGACACTTCAGGCCTGAGCTGGAAGAGCAGTCAAGTGTGGTGGAGGGAATGTCTGGGTAGGGGAGAGGTGGGAATCATAGTGTCCAAAGCTGGGCCCAAGGGCTTGATCTTGGAAAATCACAGAGGGCATCAGGGAATCAGAGGGAGACACAACCAGGCAGAGCTTGGGTGAGAGTGTCGGGGAGAGAATGGGCTTAAGGCAGATAGTGGAGAAGGAAAGTGGCAGCAGAAGCACAGACTGAGTTTTATACACGTCATGAAGATCTCCTGTGTGTTCAAAGCAAAGAAAAAATTAGGACTGCAGTGATTGAGTTGAGGTAAAAATGGGAATTCAGGGTATGTGAATCTCAAGGTCAAGAAGAGAATTATAAGAAGGTTGGAAGTCACATTTCTGCACCTCTGTGAAGGCAGTGTTGCACATCATTGTGTGCCACCTTAGAAGAGCAACACATGATGGATCTGACCCCTTAGCTTGCTAGATCTTGCAGAGAAGTCTGGCTGCACAGCAAAAGAAGATTGGCAGCAAGAAAAGCCCCACAGTTTGGCTGAGCATGACTGTGGTAGCGCATCCCCCTCCACCAGACCATACTATGGTCTGAGAAATGCTCATTAGCCCTTGGTCTTGACAAACAGCACTCGGCTGAACATCACTTGAGCTTATCAGAAACACTGTCTGCTGCCAGGAGCTTGTGCTGTCTAGCAACCTTCTGTTTTTTAATGAACAACCTTGGAAAGTTATTTTTCTTGCCTGAGTAGCAACCCAAGCAGAATGATATTTTCATTATCAAACTTTACAAGAAAGTTGCCACCCCAAATTGCAGCCAAGATGGAAAATTGTTGTGACTAAAAGCCAGTCTCTTGTGGTGTCTAAAAAGAGCAGACCAAATTGAGACCCTCAGAGCTATCCTGCACTGCAACAAGCTCCAACTATCAACCTCCCTCTGAGTGAGACACTTCTCAGAGCCAGAGAACTCTCAAATTGGCTATACTTGGAAGACCTGCAAACAGCAACGACAGATCCTGAGCTGACACCCTCAGCTACTCAAGGCTAATGTGAATACTTCACTGAATTTAAGGGGAATTTTTCGTAAGTATGTACCATATGCATACTTACTTAGGTCTGTATGTGTGCGAGTATGAATATGCTCTAGCAAATGTACTATGAATGTTGCTCTCCTGGTTTCTTAAGTACCTTAGATTTATAAGTGAGTTAGGCCTGTGAATTACTGTTCTGCTACAGTGAATTCTATATGAATCCTTTGTTAATTTGTTTAACTTAAGCTATCAGTTAACTGCTGTTAACTGCTGTTTAAACCTTCGAGCCTAAACTGCTGGTCAAGTATGGGGCTCAGTTTAGTGAAGGGATCTACTCTGGAATTTGTGCCTTTTTCTTATTCCTTTTTATCCTTAGCCTTTATTACCTTTACCCTTCTCTCCCACCCCCAGCGCTGGAGCAGCCAGGTGATAATGTGCTCACCTGGGTGACGGCTGAAATCTTTCCTTATCTCCTGCAGCTCATTCAGGGACAGGGATCAACTGGTTATCTCCCACATCCAGGTATCCACATGGATAATCTTCTTGGGTTGATTTGGGTTTACATTGACTGATTTTGGATTTTATTTTCCTTTATCTCTGTGTGCTTTAACTCTCTAGTAAATAGTAGATTGAACTTTGCCAAAGAATTTAGCTACACTTTCACTTTTTATGTTAAACCTGCTTTTGCTGATACCTTTGCTGGTGATTCTTAGAGTGACCATAAAACACACATTTGTAACAATGCTGAGCCATAACTCTCCTCAAGCACAAGAAGCTGAGGAGCATGAAATGGGTGTTCTGACCCTGTCCTACACTTACTCTAAATGAAACACAGAGGCAGAAATCTTTATGCCAAGGATAGATTTTCTGCTACCTCTTGGAGAGCAATAGCCCCCAGTGATAGCTGGGGAGGCAAGGAGGGTAGCCAGGGAAGATCACCATCTCCTGACTCTCTCCTGGGATAGTTCAGAGACAAGTTTTTTATCTGTTCATCATACTTCTGGTGGCACACGCTGTCTAGCTGCATCCAGCAGCAAAATCACACCAGGTGCTTGGACCACAAGCTGTGGAGGGGGCAAAACGCTAATACAAGTCAGCAAAGGCTTGGACGAGGAGGAGGAGGAGGGAGATGTGGGGGACACATAATTGACATCTGTCAGAAGGTCAACTTCATCAGCTTCATTGCACTGAGATGATTTTTGTGGTCAAAGATTTCATGCCATGAGCTTGCAGGAGACACAGTGCCCTTTGCTGGTTTGTTAGAGGCCCAGAATAGACATGAAAAGGAGCAGTGTGCTCTTGCAGGAGAAACTAAAGAGATGCTGCCATTCCTTTCAGAGAGCTGCATTCAGTCTCCAGCGGGGACAGTCAGAGCACCGTTGCTGGAGGACTTCCAAACCCAGGGAGCACTGTGCATCCATGCATGCTATGGGAAGCAGTTATACACTGCCAGGACATTAAATTAGATTCCCTAATAAGGTCTAAGCTGCTAGTGAGATCCAGCAGTCCCAGCAAACTCAATTTTCTAGGCTCTGCAGTGAAATGAGCCTGGCAAGTTTGGTTTCCTGGTCGTGTACAGGGGAAAGAGCAGGTCTCTAGTGCCTCAGAGGAATAAATACGGCTCAACACACACTGAGCTGAGCCAGATAGAATTACTTACGGAGGATATTGCAGAGCTGAAGGTGGCGCCGGACAGCCACAACTCCTCTCAGCTGAAATCTGCGAGGGGAGCTGTGGGCAGTCTAAAACCTTTGCCGGTGACATTTGTAACCATGCCCTCCTGGCTGTGCTTGGGGAAGGGTACCACACGGAAAATTTTACTCACTAGCACATGTCCAAGCACAGCATCCAGCAGAGAAATGCCTCTTGGTCACAGCCTGCAATGAAAATCACTTGCTGGCTTCTTTATAACACTGCATAAATGAACATACAGTGAGTTTCAGGGAATATGCATTTCCTGTCCTGTTCTTTTCATGTCAAAATTACTCTGTCAGCAGCCTGCTTAAAATGGGGTTATGATGAAGCACTGACCTTATTATCTCATTGTGCCTACTAGTCAATGGTTGTGTATTTCACAGCCACGTTACAATGGATGGCTGAAAGACTCTGCAGTCAGGATACTTTTATTTCTCCCTGGATTTCCATTATTGTGATTGTAAAGGGAAGAACAGAACAGAATATGAAGCTGTTGCTGTTTAGGCTCATGATGCTGCCTGAGCCATGTACTGAGCTGTGAACTTCTGGGAAGTTCAGATCTGCACACTCTGGGTTTGTGCTGGGTTTTTAGGCCATTCTCTTTCATTCACCTTTCAATCCCTGCTTTCCTAGAAACCAACCCCAGCTGCTTGGCTTCATTACCCTCTGATTCCAAACCACTAGCCACATTATTCCAGCACTGGAGCAGCCAGGTGATACTGTGCTCACCTGGATGATGGCTGAAATCTTTCTTTATCTCCTGCAGCTCACTCGGGACTAGGGTCCAACTGGTTACCTCTTAGTTTTGTCCTGCATCTTCCTCCTATTCCTGTGATGACCTTGCTTAGCCCACCTTGTCCACCTTTACTAAATTAGATATCTTTAGCCTCCATTTATTCTTATGTGCAGGGGCAACTGATACCAGCACAGACTGATTCTCTGATTCAGCCCCAGGGGATGGAGAAGCCACAGGAGGTATCACTCTGTTGTCGGACCTAGAGACTTCCCAGGTGTGCAGGACTGAACAGGGCTCAGCAGCCTGGGCCAGGCACCAGCATGGTGAAGTGATTCATGTCTGTCTGGAAATGTAGTTGGACTCAAAGCTCTTGAGGGTCTTAGCCAACCTCAGTGACCTCAGGTGACCCCATTTCAAGCAGGCTTGACACAGAAAGAGGCTTCAAGGCATGCTCACACTTACTGACACCCACACACTCCTTCTGCCTCCAGAAGGCTTTGGACAGGTGCATTGGATATACAGTTCTGCACATGGTGAACTGGCAGAAACATGGCCCCGTTTCTGTGAGAGACAATCCACAGGGGACCACACCAGCATGGGGTACAGGGAGCTCTCCTGAGCCAGGGAAATCCCTTGGGGCTGGGGGAAGAGGAGCTTAGGGCTCTCAGTGGTGGCAGGTGTCCAGAGAGGCTTTGGGGACATTCTGGATGTCCCCAGATCCCTGCTCACTCCCACCCAGACTTGCTGAGTCCCCTTTTCTCCCACCAGGCCATGCCTTTGAGATTGTTGCTCTTCCTGATTCTACTGCCTATCCAGCCCTGGCTGCAGCACCGCGGCCTGCCCGATGTGGACACAACCAAACAGATGCAGGAGCCTGAGGAATATCTGCATCGTGAGATGACTCGGCTGTTGCAGGGGGAGGAGGCCAGCAGGGGTGTGCTGGAAGGCATTGTCCTTCCTGCACTGCAGCAGCACTGGTGGGTTTGGAGCACTGCAGCCACCCTGGTCCTGCTGGCTGTGACAGGCTGCTGGCTGGCCAAGCATAGGAAGCTGATCTCTGCCAGCTGCAGGAAGCAGCAAGTAAAAGAGCGACAACCAAGCAGAGGAGCTAAAAGGTACCCAGAATGAAAGTCCTGTCCAGAATTTCTGTCTACTCCAGCACCATCATCTAAGGTAAGGCTGGACGGGGCTGTCAACAACATGATCTAGTTGACAATGTCCCTGCTTATTGCAGGGAGGCCAGACTAGATGGCCTTGAAAGGTCCCTTCTAACCCCAGCTATTCTATGATTCTGAAGCAGGACCTGCCCAGAATGTGAAGCACACAATGAAGCAAGTGAAGCACAGACAGAATTACTACCAGCCATTGTATCATTTCATAAGGCAATAAACACTGTGAAGTTCTCCAAAGTGACGGTCCTAGCCCAATCCACAGGGACAATAAACATCACCACAGGGAAGACATTCTGCAAGAAAGGCAGTGCTTAACAGAGTTCTGAGAACAAGTGCTTTTTACTTATTTTGTTTTACTCTGAAAGCTAATAAACTTTGTGAACAGCAACTACTAAACCAATACAATGACTGCTTGTACAATTTATTTTAACATGCTCTGGTCAGATCTGTTGTTATGTCAACCCTTTGTGCCCCACATTGAGCACCAAAAATAATTGTGGTCATTCAACCCCAACTGGTCACTCAGGTCCTGAACACTTTCAGGTTCAGGGATCCCACAGCCTCTCTGGGCAACCCACTGCAGTACTTCAAGATCCTCACAGGGATTTTGATTTTGGTTCCTTATCTCCAGACTAAGAGCCTCTGATTCCAGGAGATGACACTGCCTCTCACCTTCTCACCAGGCAGTGCAGGGAAGAGCCCATACCCACCCACTTGATGCTTTCCCTGTAGGCACCAGGATGTGTTGTGAGGTTCCCATGGGCTGCTCCATGCTG
>NW_008657471.1:0-1000 GCF_000695815.1 Acanthisitta chloris | reverse complement strand
GTCTCTGGGAACCCATGGTGGTGCCTGGATGAGGCCTTATGGATGCTGAGTAGAGGGAATCACCCTTGTGCCTTCTGGCTAGGTGAGAAAGGGTGAAACAAGTGCTGCCTGACACCCCTCATGGGAGGAATCAGGGGAGCCCAGAGGGCTGACCAAGAGTGCTGGAGTGTTCAGAAAACTTGTGAGACTTTGCCATCCACCCTCCCAGGGAGACAGGAGGTATTATCCAATGATCCCTGTGTGGCATGTGCCAGGAAATGTCTGCTAGTGACAGATGAAAGGCTGTGTTACTCTGTGAAGGTCTTCGGCATTTGCATTCATGGGAACTCTTTTTTTGCAGAATCACAAGGACAAAGGAAGCTGTTTCCTGCTGCTGCCTTCACTGCCAGAGAGTTACTCAGCTATATTTCTGTGGGGTCTGATTGACTCTGCAAGGCAGCTCAGAGAACTGGTGTATGTGACAGTTCCTGGCTCTAAAAGTATATCCAGTCTGTCCCTTAAGTGCACTGCCTGCCTTGAGGGACTGA
Organism: Acanthisitta chloris; assembly: GCF_000695815.1. Classification (NCBI taxonomy): domain Eukaryota; kingdom Metazoa; phylum Chordata; class Aves; order Passeriformes; family Acanthisittidae; genus Acanthisitta; species Acanthisitta chloris. Next base: position 473 of record NW_008657471.1, on the reverse strand, counting down.
GAAACCACTTCCATTTCAATGCCTGAGAAAGGGAGTCATGACACATCAGAAAAGGAAGCTTATGAAGGGATTAACATTGCAGATCTAGTTCCTCTGCTTAGAGCCCTGTGCCTTATTCAGTGATAATGTGCAACATGGCAAACTGCTTCTCTCTGGTGAAAAGATCAAGTCCTAGCACCTATTTTTCAGAAGAGACAAAAGCAGCACTCTGTAGCAGTTTACATACCTGAAGCCTTTTTGCAGCCCAGAACACTATGCTAATGTAGCTACAGTAGTTACTTGCTTAGCAGAGTGTTTGGTCTCTTACTGCAGTGGAGTACTGTAGCATTTCATTTAAGGTCAATACTTACTACATATTTCCATCCAAAAGACAAGGAGCTATGCCTTACTCCAGAGCTCAGCACATGTATTGTACACTTCGAAGTTCTTTTAATAAGCCACAGAGGAAAATAGAATCATAGAATCAACCAGGT
>NW_008657470.1:5274-85634 GCF_000695815.1 Acanthisitta chloris | reverse complement strand
TTCTATATTTTCTATATTTCTCTCTCTATATCTATCTGTTTCTATTTCTATAGATGATTTATAAGGATCTGTGCATTCCTGTGTGCAGGTGAAAAGAGCATGGCTGTGGTTTCTGCCCTGTTCAGCACTGCTCATGTTAATGAGAGGCAGAAATGGTCTGGACTTCGTTGTGGCTTTGGGAAAACCATAGATGAAAGTACAGTGCATATAGGAACCATCTGTTCCCACATTTATAAAAGACTCTGTCCCTCCCTAAATTCAAAATCTTTTTATTCTAGTGAGGCTGAAGAGTTTGTGCAGCCCCTGAGTGTGCTTTACTTCTGCAGCTGAACACTCCTTAGCTTTGTCCTCACTGTATTTGCTGTTCTGCATAGGGTAAATTTACCAAGAAGCTCAGCTGGGGCTGAGAGTAGCTCCTCTGACTTGGAAAATGCCTCTGAATAAATTAACTACTGTGAAAGAACAATACATATTCTACCCAAGAGCCAAAAAGTGGAAACAAAGATTGTTCTTAGCATCGTTCCTAAGAACCTGGGCTCCCTGGAGGGGATGGTGATACAGAGAATCACATTTTAGGAGCCTGTGTCTCTTCAGTAACTGTGATGAGGTATCAAACTGGCAATACCTCAAATTAAATGGTATGGATGACCATCAGTGAGCAGATTTCAGGAAGGTGACAGCACAGGTACAGCATGGCAGCTGCAGCTGAGCAGGTGGCTGCACCCAGGAGCCACACTGGAGCAGAGAGGAACTAGACACACAGATACTGCTGCATGCACATCCAGACAGGAGCTAGTGTTTCCCACCACAGGCTTTCTGCCAGCAGTTAAAAGGATAGTATTTACTTTCTTTGCTAATTTTAGGGTGATTGTCATCTTTTCTGGTTCTCTTCTGACAACAAGAGATGCAATAGGCATCTCTTCCAATGCATAGGCAATGTTAAAGGGCTGTAACATTTCATTTGTTTCCCATTGTTGTTACAACCTATGTGTAGCTGGATTGAAATTTGTTTCCATGTTGAATGTGTGTGTGTGTTTCTATTCAGAAATCAAGAATTGTTCTGAGGAATATGAGCACTTGTTGTATGTGTAGTGAAAATTGTATCATTTTTATACAGGAAAAAAGATTAAATATCCATAGGAGCATCTTTAGGTCCTGGAGCCCACAGATACCTAGGGCTCTCAACATGTCCCTGCAAATAAATAGTTCATTTTTGGAGACAAAGCAAAAACAATTCATATTGAAAAGTATAAATTAAGATGCAGAAAACAAAGTCTTTATTTTGGGCTGATTAGAAGCCTCCCTCACAGAAAGCTGACTATTGCCAAATGTCATGGGAATAAGGGACTTAAACATGTCACTGAAGCATGTACTGCAAGTTACTTCATGATGAAGTCTCAGATAAATTGGAAACACCTCAGACTTATATCTTGGGAAAGCCAAACAAATTTCAGATGGAAATGAATGGAAATTGATTCGGGGTGTAGACTTAAACCCATTCTCTAGGGACACAGTAATTGTGCCTTTTAGAAAATGGCCTCCTGCTCTTTGCATTTTAACTATCTGTAATTACTTTTGTGTTTTGTTGGTTGTTGAGGAGCTTGACAAGCTGGAAATTGGCAGATTCAGTGTTGCCTTTATTTACAGTGCTTTTGCCAAGTCATTAAGTTAGCAATAGGAGGCTTTGTTCTGACAAAACTAATCTCTCAGTATGGCCAGACACCACATTTTCCTTTTAACTTTGTGCTACCATTTAAAACTATTTTGGCCAAGATTTGGATTGGCATGAATTTTCACACCACCACCAAATCAGTATAGATAAGCCAGGTTTATTCTTTCCTCCATCCCTGTCATATTTTGTCTTCTCTCACAATGAGCTGTGCAAAGCTGATTATGTCTAGGGCATTCTGTGGCCCTAGCTGACCTAAGTTGCCCCAGTGAGGATGTTACTGTACTGCCAAAGGGACAGAGGATAGGAATTCTCTCCTGCAGGAGGCATGGAGAAAGCCAGATAGCCCCAGGAGCTTGTAGAGAATGTTGGATTTCCTTGCTCTATAAGTGCAGCAGCAATGCATGCTGACCACTTAGTCTGATGTGCCTAGCTCTGCCAGTGCTGCCTTTGAAGGAGCATGAAGGGCTGGTCCATAATGCAGATGTGGTGCTGACCTCAGGGACTGCTCAATAACCATCATAGGACAGAGCCCAGAGATGTGTTTTGTAAAGTGCTCAGGGATACTTGGACACTAAGCATGAGACAAATGCTAATTGTTGCTATAATTCTTTCCTAAGAAACCAGGGCATGTTTTTATCATTATTCTGCAGGTCTCAGTGTCCTTGTACAATTAGATCCTGACCTCATCAGAATAACATTTGAATTGGAAACAAGGAAACATCTAACATCTTTACACTGAAATTTCCTCAATTCTATGAACCCTGGATGTACTAAAAACTGATGTTGTTGGTAATTCTCTGGCACCAGCCAAGTCTTAAAGTGCTTTATACTTTCTGCAAAGTGACTTACAAACTCTTGGATAAAACTTGTACTGGCTGCTGTGACTGTATCTCTTGTCTTTTCTGCAATAGATCATAGAATCATTTAAGTTGGAAAAAACCCTTAAGATCAAGTCTATGTTGAGTTAGGGAGAGGAGAAACTTGCTGAAGAACTTTCTTGTCTTCAGGAGTAAGAAGTCCTTGCTGGTACTTCAGGGCCTCTGTTAGCAAGCTCAAAGCCTGTGCTCAGCAACACTGACTGAGGGATTCTGCATATTTAGTGCTGTTAGCCCCATCTGTTCATGCTCACTGCTCACATGTGGGCTCTGCTGTGTGGGTGCTGCAGTGGTGGAAGAGTGGAGATGCTTCCTGCTCTGGCACTGTATTAATAAAATACTTGTCAGTGTTTTGGTATTCATCTGAAACTGAAGAGGGTGCTGTGGACAGAAATAAAGAGAGGTGTTCAAGAAGCTGCAAGAATATTAGAGGATGCAAATTGCTAAGAACTGGGCACAACTTGTGTAGTAGCCAACCCTCTGTAGCAGCTAAAGGCAGGAGGCTTGTATCCTCAATTATATCTCAGTGATTTCCCTTCATATTTGGATTTTCTCTTGGATTCTTTTATGGATATAGGCTTCTGAGGCATTAGCAGCCTCTCTTATTTCTCTCTTTTACTTTTTTTTTTACTTTTTTTTGGGACATCTTAATTGATCCTGTTCAGTAGAAACCTTTTGCCTGCACAATGACTGGAGTATTGCTTAGAATAAGCTTATAAGTTACCTTGGAGTACAAGTTCTTCAGACTTTACTATTTCACAGAGAAAATTAACAATTGATAAATGTAATTTCGGGCTTAAGGCTCCCAAAGTGAGTTGAAATCTGTGTGGAATGTGTTTGATTCAGATTATCATGTCTGTTGTTGATCTTCAGTCATTTGTGCACTTCAGAATAAGGGTCAGGTTTAATTTAGATGTGGTGCAAAGGGAAAGCTTAATGCTATGAGAGCAAGTGTGAAGTTCCAATAGCAAGCTTTCATGGAGTGGAAGAGAAGCTGATTTTCTTTGACAAAAAAGAGAGGACAAGGGTAAATGATCAAGTCTTTATAGAGAATGTTAACTGATCTGCAGCTGCTTTTTACCAAAGAAGCATTGTTTTGATATCTAGGATATCAAATAGAAAAATATGTCATTTTTTCCAGTCTTATTTTTGCTTACACTCACTGAGATTTTTCTTAACCAGTTTTAGGACAGAACAGCCTATAAAGCATTGGAGATAGGGGAGAAGATTTCTGGTGGACTGTTTCAGTAAAACTGGTCATTTCTAAGGTACACAAGTTAGTTAATGCCTTCAAGACATTATGGATCTCTTGAAAGAAGCCCCAAACTCCAAAGATTGACTTTGCAGAGCAAGGGAGGGTTGTTTTTAAAATACTTTTCTTTTCTGATTATGTGAACAGGATGCTAGCCACTGTATAAAACTATGAAGGAAAATAACAGGGATTAGGAAGTTAAATTTCAGAGCTGATAGTGTTGGTGGTAAAGGAGTTTTATAATTTTAAATAAGCAGTTCCAATTTCCTTCTTGCCTGCAAGGTTTTCTGATTTTATTTCTACTAATTATTTCATTAAATAAGATAAAATAACATTTGTCTGAAGAGAAAACAAACAGCAATCTTAATTTGAGGTTAAAAAAACCCACTTGTTTGTAATTTGCCTTTTGCACATGAGGCATTACATCTGCAGGATTCTTGTCAATTAATCTCCTCAATTGCTAGATTATGCTGTTAATATTTTCAGGACTCAATTTCCTGATGTTTAATTTTTATGTTGGAAAGCAGAGACTATTTTAAATGGTAAATGGAATGTATTTTGTCTTATTCCTATTAAGCACAGTGCGAGAGAGTAACTAAGGTGACAGAGCTACCTGAAATATCAGTGGAAAAACAAAAAGATTGGCTTTGCCTAAGATAATAAATGGGAATAAATGGACAGGATAAACTGCCAGTTTTCAAGGGATTCAAGCCAGAATGGTTCAGACCTGTGGATATGACTGGTATGGAAGCAATCTGGAAATTGGTGTGTGAGAACAGAAATCAGAGTACAAACCAAAGGCCTGGAGCTATGCAGGGAGCAGAATTCAACCACTGGCCTGCTGTAAGCTAATTAGAGAAAACCACCATCGTATGGTGCATCGATGCCCTGTGTCACCAGGGTCCAGCTGAAGGGACTGTCCTACCAGCAAATGCTAGCAGGACTCAGCTGGACAAAACTGGGAGCCAAACCAAACTGGGAGCCAAATGCACTGAATTTTGAGCAGAGAGAATTGGTGGTACATGAGTGAGGAGATATACTAAATACAACGGAATCTAGAAATTTCTCAAATGTGTGTGATTGTTTAATAGCGTGGTGTTAGGTAAAAACAACCAACTTAATACTAATGACTTTACTGTAGCTGTTCTTCACCTGTTTCAGGGGCAGAATGAGATCAGCTGATGGAGACTAGAAAGCAATTAGACAGGGCTTCCAAGCAACCTCCAAATGTTGCAAACTACAGGAAAAATGGATGTTGAAGGGAGTAAACAGAGGATAAGGATGAACTAGCTCATTCCTTATAAATGCAACATGTCTCCTGGCATAGCAGGTGACCAGAAAGAAAGTTACTATGTCTGTATTTAGAGAGGCAGATTTTGCATGCATCAGACATTAGGTTGTTTGTTAAAGACAGAAGGGCTAAACAATGGTAGTTTTGACAGTCCTCTGAGTGAATCAGTTAAGAAGCAGATTTATTTCACTGGGCTAGAAAAAAAATTAGTGTAACTTCATTTCTTTTATTTGAAATCCAACTGAATGGTAAAAACATTGACAGGATTTGAAAAGCAGCCTCAGTGAGTAGATGTTCTTTTATTATTGCTGTTGCTTTATTATATAAATCAAATGTTCCCTGTACTTATTCTAAATATAATCATAGAATGGTTTGGGTTGGAAGGGACCTTAAAGGTCATCTAGTTCCAACCCCCACCCTGGACAGGGACACCTTCCATGTTGCTCAAACCTCCATCCAGCCAGGCCTTGAACACTTCCAAAGATGGGTCACTCACAACTTCTCTGGGAAACCTTTTCTGTGCCTTCTCACCCTCTTAGTAGATTTCTTCCTAATATCTGACCTAAACTTGTCCTCTTTCTGTTTAGAGCTATTCTCCCTGCCCTATCATTACATTCCCTCTCTTGTAGACTCCTTTATGTACTGAAAGCCACAATAAGGTCCCCCCACAACCTTCTCTTTTCCAGGCTGAACTACCCTAGCTCTCTCAGCCTTTCCTCATAGGACAGGTGCCCTAGCTCTCTGATCATCTTTGTGGCCTCCTCTGGACTTGCTCCACCAGGTCCATATCCTTCTCATATTAGGGGCCCCAGAGCTGGATGCAGGACTCCAGGTGGGGTCTCACAAGAACAGAGGAGAGGGGGAGAATCCCCTCCCTTGACCTGCTGCCCACGCTGCTTTTGATACAGTCCAGAATATGGTTGGTTTCTGGGCTACAAGTGCACACTGCTGATGTGGCCTCCTCTGGACTTGCTCCACCAGGTCCATATCCTTCTCATATTAGGGGCCCCAGAGCTGGATGCAGGACTCCAGGTGGGGTCTCACAAGAACAGAGGAGAGGGGGAGAATCCCCTCCCTTGACCTGCTGCCCACGCTGCTTTTGATACAGTCCAGAATATGGTTGGTTTCTGGGCTACAAGTGCACACTGCTGAGTCATGTTGAACATTTTATCCACCAATACCCCCAAGTCTTTCTCCTCAGGATGCTCTCAATCCATTCTCTGCCCAGCTTGTATTTGTGCTTGGCCTTATTGAATTTCATGAGTTTCACACAGGCCCACTTCTAAAGCCTGTCAAGGTCCCTCTGGATGGCATCCCTTCCCTCCTGCATGTTGACTGCACAGCTTGGATCATCATGAAACTTGCTGATGGAGCACTTGATCCAACAGTCTATGTCACTGACAAAGATGTTAAATAGTGCTGTTCCCAATACTGATCTCTGAGGAATGACAATTGTCAATGCTTTTCTCTTGGACTCTGAGCCATTGATCACATCTCTTTGAGTGCAATCATACAGCCAATTCCTTATCCACCTAGTGGTCTGTCTATCAAATCCATGACTTCCCACTTTAGACACAAGGATGTCATGCAGAACAGTGTCAAATGCTTTGCACAAGTCCAGGTAGATGACATCAGTTGCTCTTTGCTTATCCACCAACACTGTAACCCTGTCACAGAAGGCCATCAAATATGTTGGGCATGATATGTCCTTAGTTACCTCCTTATCTTACATGTGTCTTAGCACAGTTTCTAGGAGGTTTGTGCCATGATCTTCCTGGGCACCAAGGTGAGATGGACCAGCCTGTAGTTCCATGGGTTTCCTTTTTTTCCCCCTTTCTAAAAGTGGGGGTTATGTATCCCTTTTTCCAGTCAGGGGAACTTCCATGGACTGCCACAGCTTCTCAAATATTATGAACTGTGGCTTAGCCACTTTATCCACCAGTTCCCTCAGGACCTGCAGCTGCATCTCATCAGGTTCCAGAATTTCCATGATGCAGCTCCCATTAGCTTGGCTTCAATTTCTGGGGAAAGCTAGTGTTTAAGAACAAATTTAATTTGATTGATGTCAAAATAACCCACGGTTTCATCTGTGACTGGGGGATCTTACACTGTAGGGTAGATTATTTCTGTGAATATTTGATCTACATTGTCTCAGTGAAATAAAGCTTTGTTCATGCAGCTATGAAGCATTATTAGATTGTAATTGCACACAGAGTGGTCCTCATTACAGAGCACTGTTAATTACAAATGCCGTGCAATTTGCAGGCCATCTATTCTGGCTGTAATTATGATGTTGCTTGCACACCTGTGTCTGAGAGTATTTTCCTCTCTAACTAGGGCTCATTCTTTTGACTCAGCAAGAAGCCTCTCTTGACTGTGGAAATAGCTCGTTTGCTGTGTCCGTGGGTATAGAATAAGACAGAAGGGAGGGATAACTTGGGAAACAGCCAGAAATTGCAGCAGCCAGTAAGCCCTAAGTGACTGTGTGGGCCTACACAACAGAGGGAGCATGTCTTGAATGTAATATGATTTTAAAATAGGCTTAAAACAGGCCTGTTTGCTGGTGTGCTTTTCTACTCAGTGCAATACATGTTAATTGGAGCTTTAACACATCTTTTCTGCAAACAGCATTTTCCCTCAAAGACAGAAAAACAAGGAGAGGGAGAGTTTTGAAGCTGGGAATAAGAATCAGCAACAATGGAGATTCAGTTTAGATATTGGGAAAAAATATTCACTGTTAGGGTGGTCAGGCACTGGAATAGATTGCCTAGGGAGGTGGTGGAGTCACCATCTCTGGAAGTGTTTAAGAACCATCTGGATCTGATGCTGGAGGATATGGTTTAAGGGTTACAGCAGAGTGGCAGACTGATGGTTGGACTTGGTGATCTTAGAGGTCTCCTCCAACCTTGATGATTCTATGATTTAGTTTAAACTGGACTGGAATTTATTGCAGCTTTATGTTTTATAAAGGAAACCTGTGTGTCAGCTCCTAGTAGCGACAGGGATGTTGAGAATTGGCATATGAGGATAATGTGATAATATAGAGACACCAGGGAGTTATGTGTACACAAAAATGCATCTCAGCCAGACAGAAGGCCATGCTGTGATTTCAGTAAAGAGCTATGACAGAAAATCAATACCTTTGAGAAAAGCCCACGGTAAGGCAACAGCATTATCTGCACTTTCTTCATTCTGCATCTCCCTCCCCTCCCTTCATAAAGACAGAGCTGCATGAGCTCATGTTTGAGTTCTGTTAACTCTGTGCCTGAGTAGCTCAAGCAGTGAGGCAATTCAGGGAATACAAAGTATCTGCAAACCAGACTGCAGGGATGGAGAATAGGGATGAGTCAGGCAGGGTATTGGGTTTATTGACAGGCTCTGATTACCTTGTAGGCAGTCTGTGTAGACTGCAGTCTCCTACTCAGTGCTTCCATCACAGCTATGTTCTGATCTTTAGAAAAACTTCTCACTGTGTCTCAGAGAAGCTTCACTCAACTGTGTACTTTGATGTGTGAATCAACAAGTCCCTTTTCCAGGTTTCCACATAGGGCAGGACATTCTGGAAGGATGATCTAGGCATGTAGTCCCATGTTCTGGAGTTTACATTTGCTGCTGACTTTGCAGATCTTCAGAGACTTCAAGAGAGGTTTTCTAGGATGCCCCTTTTTTTACTTCTCCCAAAATAAAAGTAGAGACTAAAAAGCAGACTTGTCTAAAAAGGTGGAGTACGAGTTGTTAATGAAAAGTAGAGCAATAAAAAGGTGGAGTACGAGTTGTTAATGGAAAGTGGAGCAGAGGGTGGACTGCACAGCGTTAGCTGATGCAGAGTTTGTAATCATGTTAAGGCATTTCAATTTGTGATACCACCTCTGTATTTTGTATGCAGGCATGCAGTGCACTCAGAGGGAGTGCTGCATATGCATGGCTGTACATTTTGCTCATTCCTGATGTTGTAATGGTTAATCATTCTGCACAAGTATGTATGTCAGCTTGCAGACTCTGAAACATGGGAGGGGGAAAGACTGGTAAGACTATTTCTTGAATACCTTACCCTGTTAAGAAGGATGTGGAGTCAGTGAGGGCTCTGTGAAGCTGTAGTACATTACACAAACACTTTCACTGCACACTGGACAGTGGAAGGGAGAAAAGGCAGGACTGCAGGCAGGTAAAATTCCTTTCCCATTAATCTATACTTGTGTCCATTTGCAGGTTTCAGTACTCATATGGCTTGGTTCTATGAAAAATATGACACCATTTAGAAAGTGATATTTTTAGGTCAGACATACTCTTCAGGTAAACAAAAGTCCTCCAATAACGTTCAAAGGGAGGAGACATTTAAATATATGGAAGGCAGAACATGATGTCAAGGAAGTCTGCAGGAGAAGAGAGGGTGAGGGAAAGGGATGAATCTATTATCTGACTGGTGAACAGGGTTTTACTGGGATTGATTCATCCTTGTATTGGAGCTGATACAATATCTGATTTGTAGATGATGTTATAAAGTCAGGACCTCTCTAGGGTCTCACTGTTCTTGAATATCTCCATGTGCTTGTGTGTATAAGCATTTTGGAATTGGGAGACCTTTTCCTTGTTGCCATAGAGAGGTAATGTTAACAATCCAGTAACATTAAGTAATAATCCACTTGGTTTCTTTTGCTAACTGATAGTAATGAGAAATGTATGATTTTCTAGCATAAAATTAGTCTGACACAACAGCTAGGAGAAAGTAAGGGTTTTTGGCTGATGCTTTCAATTGCTTCTCACCTAATCCAAGAACTCAATTCTTTCTCTAGGGAAAAGTATGAGAAACAGCCACAGCCTTGGCTCATTAAGAAGAGATGATTCTAATTTCATCCTTTCCATGAAGTCTTCTTTTTGTCAGAGCTTAATATTTCAATACCACAGTGCATAAAAAGATTATTCAAAAAATTATTCAATGAAAATTTCAGAGGAAGGACAGGGTATTCTTCAGTATCTAGGAAAATCTTCCATAAATAAATACAATTTAATGAGTGCTATGTTCCTAAGCTGTGAACACTGAAGTTCAGATAGGTGTTGCTTAGCTGGGAAACATGCTTGAAAGGGAGTCTGTTAGGGTTTTGTCCTTAGCATCAGCTGAGCTGTGTAAAAATCCATGAAGTACATAAAAGTAAGAACATACTATATATTTAGTCATTAAATTGTCAGGGCTGCTGGGGCTAGCTGGTTATCTTAATTGCTCTCCAGTCGTAGTTATATGTGGGTCACAAATAATTGGAGAATTGTCTGAGAAACAGAAACACATTTTACAGGACCTATAGGGTAGGGCTGGACCTGGATGACTGTAAATTAGTGATCAACACCACATTCAGGTTTGCTTGGGCACTAACTGAGCAACTATTTCAGTCTTGCAAATGCAGTGAAATGCCACTGCATCCTAGGTGGAAGACTGGAGCCATCTAGATTGACTGATCATTTCCTTCCTTAGCCTCTAAACATCATAACTCACTGCTCTTGAGCTGTAGTGACATGAGGAAAATTAGAACTTGGGAATTATTGTAGCAGGGAAGAACAACTGTGTGACAAGTTTTCCTCAGAGATCCCATCATCACAGGGTGAATCACAGCTCAGGTCAATTCTAGCCATAGCAGCCATGAGACCTTCCTTTGGGAAATGGAGATCTGAGGATTAAATGCACGGAGAAGCAGTGTACAAATCTTTGACTTAACAGACATGAAAGCCTGAGGGCATTGGACCATGGCATCAAAGTCAGGATTTTGAGGTCAGGAGGTACTGTGATGAGATATTGCTGGCAGTTCCCTTGAAGATCTCTTGGGTCTGTTTCCCTGATCTGTGCTTGTTTATTCATGTTAATGGCTGAAAGCTTATACTGCATGAAATCAATCACGTCTTCTGTAAGCTGTCCTAAAACTTATTCTTTTATTTCTTTTCTTATTTTTGCTCTTCCTGGATGCCTAAAAATCCTGCAATTCTTATCATTGTCCCTGGTATCTCACTGCTTCAGGCTTGAATATCCTGATGTTAATATATGATGCATGTATATGCTAGGGTTGTGTTACACTGTTATTCACTTAACATATTGTATATTTCAAGGGAAATGATTTCAAAACAAGCAATGTCAAGCTGAAATCTGAGGTGGTGCTTTAATAGCAGCCCAACTCATTAGGACTCTGTGGCAGTTCTGAAATATTTGTTATTTTTTCCAAAATAGAAAATGTATCAAAGGGGTTTTTTACCCTTGGAGGGAAATTATTTTTGGCAGTTTGGTTTCTGCCAGCTCACCAGAAAGCTCTCAATCAGTGAGCACTTCCTAGAACAGCACTAAATAGCATTGGTAGGTGTTGCAAAATCTTGTGTAAATTGGATTGTCATGGCCCCAGTGAACTCAGCAGAGAAAACTTGCTTTCATTAGATGGGCATAGCACTTCATTAATACTTAAAAGGTAAGTAAGACTGTTCATAGGCTGTAGGTTGGAAGAGAAAGGCTGTCATTTCTGTAACTGCAGAACTCATGCAACCATCTGTGCAGTATGAGGTAATGCACATGTTGGCTGGATACCAACATTGCCTGAACCACCAGTGTCCTTCCTTTGTCATGGTTACATAGACAGAAGAATCTGTTGAAATTCCACACAATTTGTATTTCTTAAGTTGCATTATGAAGCTGGAGGCAGAGCCACAGCACTGCCACACTTGCTGATGTTTAAAAATAGGAGTCAAGAGGTGCATGGGCATTTTCAGCACCTTCTATAGAAGTGTCACCCCATTTGACTTGATAGCAAGAGCAAGCCCAACACAACCAGATGGATCTGCCCCAGCATGGCCCCACGCCAGTTATGTGGCAGTCAGGGGAGTCACAAATGCAAATCACTCCTGTTTTATTAGAGATGTGGAAGCTTCTTAGGAGGTGAAATCATCAGGTCGCTTATGCCAAGTTCATCACTTGCTTAAGTTAACTGCTGAGCTGCAATTTTCTAGGACTGGGCTGTCTTTGCTAATTTGATACTCTCCCTCTTAGAGGAGACATACATTTCCTGTCAAAGTTGGCATTATATATTCAGCAGAACTCACCTTTTTTCTTGATGATTCAAAACTTCTCTGCAAAACATTCTCTTCAAGGATGTCATCATCTTATGCTATAACTGGTATGTTTTGGGTGAAATAAATTTTTGGGAAAAAAAAATAGTCTGTCCTATGCCTTATCAGTTTGAGGAAGCAGAAGATCCCAACCAGAAATATACAGCCAACAGAAAATGGGTTTCCCAGTTTACCTACAAATTTTTGGTTGTCATGCAGCCACTATCTGATCTCTGGCATACCAATGTGTTGTTCAATTGGAGGTCCTGTAGCCATAGCTAAATGCTTGAGTAAGAACCCTATAACTGAATACATGCTGGAACATTCAGCTTTGACACTGAATTTGCATTATGACAGTGAAAAATGTTAGAAATCTGCACTGCAAAGGCAAATCTTTAAACTGTATGCAATTTACCAAAGGTCATTCTGGGTCTGACTGCAGAGAATATCAGCCCCTTCCTCACAAACAAGAGGAGACTTATTGAAGCATATTAATACATTGGTGTAAGGCAAATCTCTCTCCCTCAGAGTTCAGTGGTGTGGGTCTTAATCCATGCTTTGCAAGAGTTGTTAGTTTTAATTGCAATATAATCTGCTTGTAATGAGCTTTATTTTAACTCAAGCAGTCAAAAGGTAATAAACAGAGTAGAGTTTATTAGAAAAGTCCCATTGGGTTAAAGAGATCTGTCAGGAGCTGGCTGCTTCTAGAGAGACTGAGTTTTTCAAACAAATTATTTGGAATACTAACTGACCTAACTTATAGTTTTCTCATTTCTGTGATTTCTCCCTTTTTTGTTCTGAAATATTTCATTTTGATTCACTGTTTTATACCATAAAATGAAAATTGGGATGGTTGGTTTTTATATACAGTGTGTTTTAAATTACAAAAGGCAGGAATAGGCAGAGGTAAGTACTTCAATTAATTTATGATGATATTTTCAACTCATGGAATATTTTCTTCTCAGACATTTTTGAGGCCTGGAAGTTGAAGATAAATTTTAAAATCTTAGAATTTCTCCTAAATAAAACCTTTATAAAAATCTTAGAATTTCTCCTAAATAAAAACCTTTATATTTTTTTCCCCCTCCATTGGTTTAATCACAAGCTTCTGCTGCAGCTTGGAAATATTGGAAAGACTTCCTGCTTTATTGGTATAGGGAGTACCTGGTTTAGTTAGATAATTTCCTGTACACACTGTTTTCAGCTCTGCATGCAGAAACTGAGGGCAGATTTGCCAACATCAGCCAAGACCACTGGGGTTGTAGCCCCACTTGTTTGTATTTTCTAGTAGGTTATATGGAATATAGTGGAGGAAATTATACCTAACCATAGCCCATCTTCCCTGATTTCAGCATCATTGCAGCTTCATCCAGTTTGAATACAATCATACCACCTGGATGAGGCACCTATGGTTTTGCAGTGGTTGCTAATTCTGACTAGGAATTTAATACCCCTTGAACCAATATAAAGAGATGTAGCAATATGAATGGCAAATCCAGTCATGATTCAGCACACCAAAAAATTCAAATGTTTCCTTTCCACTTCAGTTGATTTTTGAAAACTGTCATGGGGCTAATAGGTATATACTGTTTAATTAAAGTTAATTTTTACAGTAGCATATTCATGCCTTAATCAAGACTATGGGCTATACACACTAGATCCTTTGCATGCACAATGAAATTTTCTCTGTACCTCTGTATCCTTCCTGGTCCCATTAGATATGTTGCTTGTGTGTTGCTTTTTTTGTACCATAATTTCAGTCAGCCTGTCTTTAGTTGTGTTCTTACCTACATGTTCTGATCCCTGTTTCCTTCCCTTCTCTCTAAATAGCAAAGATCATCATATTTGTTTATACATTTAATAATTCAGTACATAGCCTGAGGCTTTTAGATTAAAATACTGTGTTTCTAATAGGAGCTTCCCAAATAAATTTTAGTTCCTGTCCATGCTGCCATAAACCAATGCACAAATACCTAGAATTGCTCTCTGAGAATATGAAGGACTTGGGTGGAGTTTACATTTGTTGTATGTGTGATGGGTAGTGACTTTTTGACGTGTTTGCTCTGTAATTGCACTGAGTTACATGCCCTCAAAAAGGAGGTGACCAGACAGCAGAGGAAATATTTGCCTGTTTTCCTTGTTCAGTTCTGCATTTTTGGCTTACTGGGGCTTCTGAAAGGAGGAAATTGCCCTTCCCTTATGTACAGCTTTTGGTGGCTGGTGGGAGAAACCTGTGGAGTACAGGGTAGGTCAGGGAGACTCAGCCAGGAGCCTGACAGAGACTGAGGTCATGGTGAGGAGAGCAAAGAGCAAAGCCAGTCTTGGAAGAAATGGAAAAAGGATGACTTCTCCATGGGAATTCACAATGAAGTGTTAGTCATCACTCAGATGAAGACTGGACTGGACCAAGACTGACTGCAAGGAAATAAATGATGGGGAAGAGATTGTTGCTGTGTCCCTTTTTTCTTCATATGACTCATTCTAGGCTGTGCCTCTTACAATGCCTTTCCTTATTCCTAACTCCTCTGAAATTTTATAAGTTCTTTTGGAATCTCAGGGAGTGCTTGTTAAGAAGAGATGTGTGGGTAGTTCCACTTAATTCTTACCTACTTCTGCCGTGGAGCTGTGTTAGGGTGGCTGGATTGCAGTAGTGTCTGATGGGAAAGAAGGGCCCAAGCATTGGTAAAAACATCCACCCATAGTGTGTTCTTGAGGGTCTTGCATGGTGTGAGACATATTAACCCCAGGGCACATCCCACCTACCACCCTCTCCAAACTCCACATACTTGTCAGACTTGTTCCCCTTGGCTAACCCAGCCTTTTTTTCTGACTGAAACAAGAAGTGCTCTTCCAAACAGCTCTGCCAGAAAAGTGAGGCTTTCCCAACTGAGGAACAGCTGTTGGAGAGATGGTGGCAAACAGCTGAGTGCTGAGAGCCCTAGATGAAATGTCCTCTTTCATGGTAGCTGATGCTAGAAGAGGGTTGTTGCTAGTAAGCCTAATGCACCATTAAACATACATATCAAGGTACAAACCACCTAAGTCTTTACAAAGCATCTGCAAATATAACAATGGTGCAAAACAAAAACATGTCTGGAGCATAGAATTGTCACATATTTTGACTGTTCCCATGTAGAAGGTGCCTGGAACTAGTGTGTGTGACAATCAGTTGTAGGTGAAACAGCTTCAGAGCAAGGGACAGCTTGCCATGATTTTACCAGTTTGGGTTGAAGCAAACCACTGTCCTTTTGCCCTGTGAGTGACTCTGTTTATTGTCAGGCCCTGCACTTCCCTGCACAATCAACTCACTCAAACTTAAATCAAATATTAAAATGAGTGGTTCATAAGTTATTCAAGTGTTAACTTAGCAGAATCTTTTAACTTGCCCATTTTAACAAACTGTCATATTGATGTTTCTGGGTTTGACACCTTGATGACGAGTAATTCCAGACGATAGATGTGTGAGTCCAGGGACCTTGGAGCACTTACATTTCTACTGTTGTGTTATAAATATAGAAATTCCCAGTACTAAATAGCTCTAATGTGAAATACTGCAGAAGCAAATTCACCTCAACACACACAACTCTAGTTCACTGACATCAGAGGACCTGCATGAATGTAGCTGCAGGGCAAGCATTAGACATAGGCAAAGTCTGGAGCTGCCTGGGGCAGTGGGCAGCCTTAGCTGGGGCATGGAGGACAGCTGGGAGAGTGGGGCACAGGGATGAGCCACTCATCCCTGCCCACCCCTGCTCAGGAAGGACTTGGCATGTGTGGGCTAGGGCATGTATGGGCTAGGGCATGTATGCAGTACCCATTCCTCCTCCCCTTGTACACAGCTGGCTATGCCAGGGCCAACTTTTCCCCTTGTGCAATGGGAGAGCGACTCTATGTTGGGGGTAGGGAGGAGAAAAAATGGATCCATAGGAAAAACTGGGCTGTGGGAAGCCAAAAGGATTCCTTTGTCCTGCTTGTACCCATAGATCTTTTGAAATCTTTGTCTTTTTAAGAGAGTTTAGAGAGTTCAGTCTGTTCAGAGGATCAGGGAAACAATAACAAGGTGTCTTTCGTCAAGTGCATATGCAGCATGGAGGAAAAACTGAGCTTTTATATTTATTAGAGAAAGAGCTCTCTGCACCACAGATTGAAGGTGTGACAGCAGTATGGGTTGGGATTTCTGGGCTACAGTGCCCTGGCCAGGACAGGTAAGGATTAGGATTAGAGGTGTGTTGGCATGAGTTGTGAAACATGCTAGCAGCTGCAACACAAACCTCCCAGTTACCAGCTGCTAGCAAAAATTGGATTAGAAGTAAGGTTTGTGCCTTCTCTTTAGGATCTAGAATTATCAAGCAGTGCACCAGAAAGGTTCCTTCCAGTTTCTATCAATTTGTGTAGAGAAAAATTACTGCCAGACCTTAGGAACCGGATGTAATGTAAGATAAAACAAAATCTGCTCTCTGCAAGTTGGGTGCCAAAGAAAACTGAACATAAGGGACACATTTTAATTAACTGCTACAGTAATTTATTGATGAAAGTGATTTGTTGATCTCTACTTCCAGTCTTTAAATAAGAATTTGTCCTCTATGAGGGATGCTTTCAATTCAGCTGTGTTTTATTTGTTTTGGTGTAGGAATTGCTAGGAACCATTCCATGTACTCCCAAGCAGGTCTAGTTAGGTTGTTGCCACAGTTCTTCCTGCCCTTAAAATTAAAAATTGCTAACACCTGCTTATATGTTTCTTGCTAATATTAAGAGATAAAGGATTGCATGTATAATGAGGTATTATATGTTATATAAATGTTTTGTTCACCTTTTGTTGGAGAGGCAGGTAAAGTATCTTCCAGTTTAAGTGGTGAGTTGAGTTTCTCAGTTAAAATCAGAGCTTTTTGATCTTTCTACAATAGTAATAAAAATTGGTAGGACCAGTTTTTACCTCTCTGACCTCTTTGGCTCCTTAACACCAAACTCGTATTTCCAAAATTTATTTCTAATCCAACTAGGGTGGTGGAAATAGATGTGGATGTCTGGAAAAAAGGTGCTAATAACAGGCTGATGATGTCATCTATGCTTATCCAGAGTAATCACTGCTATTCATGTCATTAAAACAGTGGAGATTATTTCACTAGTGTTTTTTGTCTTGTTCTGTCTCCTGTGGAATGATGCCAGTTCTAGATTAAGTGGCTAGTATAGATGATGTATTAACAGGTTATTGAACAGGGATTGCTGTTGATCACATTTTTTATTTCATAAGTACTGCTTCATTTGTGTTATCACTGTAAGCTTTCTGATTGATTAACTTAGAAGGAATAATTTCCTGAGAGATTATAGGAGCCAGCATGTCATGAATGTTTCTGACATTAAAAACTCTTATTGATGGAAAGTGTCTGTGTTATCTAGAATAGAATATAGATATTATAGATAGACACATATATCTCTTGATCAGCTTGTAATAAACAATGCAAAAAAATTTTCACATGTCCTGTCACTTTTAGCTGATAAGTTTGCTTGAAATCTATAAAAGTTTGTCTCCATATGCTTTAACAAACTTGACTTGTTTGACGTGAATTAATTTTCACTGACAAAAATTATTTTTTGCTGAGCCAAGGAAAAAAAAGGTTTCTTCAATTTATTCTTATGAGAAATAGGAGTTCAAATTATTTTTATGTTATTCTGTGAAAAATATCTGTATTTGGATGGATTTAAGAAAAGAGAAGCCTGCTGTATATTAGTTACTCTGTGCAAGCTGCTGGTGCTGTTGCATATGGATTTTGCTAATAGGTAGGTTTGATTTTTTGGGGTCACATGGATTGTCTTTTCATGAATTCATGAATTCTGGGGGGTTTTGGGTTGAGTGAGCCTGCAGAGGTTTTCAAATCTGTCACTGGAAGCTTTTCCCAAACAGTTTTCTTCTCAGCTGGAGAAAATTGTTACGCAGTGTTACTGGCAAGGCACTTTGGTCAGTACAGCATGATTCTCTCCTACTGCTAAAGAGAATTTTTCACCAGATGGGAACATACTTGTAATTTGAATCTTTCTAGCATTTTAGAAATTCCAAAGCAGCTAATACATAAACTCAGGGATGCACAGCTCACATGCATTTGGTGAGCTATTAGAGACTTTAATTTTTAGCCTTCTCCCACCTGTCCCTGAGAGTGACACCAGGTTATCTTTGTACATGATTAGGGGACATGTTCAAGCTGTTTGGCTGCCTGCATGCCTGGCACAAGCAGGTGGCTGGTGAAGCAGTTTGGCTGCCCAGGCAGGTACAGTAGGTGAAGGCTAATGTATGGTGCAATGTGCCCTGAAGTACTGAATGCATCTGACAAAGTGAAAACGGATGCTAAAGGAAATGTAATTTAATAGCCATTGCCTTGTATGACCAATGGAGGCTTCTACATCTCCACTGCATGACCTAGAGTCCAAAATATTGGGAAGTGTCATGTCCATTGCAGTTTTGCTATGCTGAATAGTGAGTTAGAAGTAGGAAGTTCTGAATAATGAGCATATCTGGCATAAGGAGGTAGCACAGAGCCTCTACGTGCATCACATGCAGCTTTATTATGGAACAATGGTGCATTGCATTGGGGTTACACTGGTGTCAGCAGCACCTGTAGTTCAGCAAAACTTATCTACTGTTGCCATCCCTGTTCTGCTATCACTTTGCTCTGTCACCACACAACTCCCCATATAGGCAGTAACACCGGATCCTTTCGGTGTGATCACTGGCACACTTGCTTGAAGCAGAGGTTTGAGGGAAGATTTGGTGTGGGTTTCTGAGACAGGATAGAAAGTTCAGATATTTACACCAACCTGTAAAGCATAGCTGCTTTGTTATGTATTTTCAAGATGAAGATGAGGCTGAATGGATTGATGTTATGCTTTCACTTGAAAATTCACTCTGCCACGCATCTCATATTGCTTAGTCTCTGCCACTCACTTACTGCTTGTTAACTATTTTATTAGTGCTTTAGCAGACAAATACTGATATCTTAATCATGTGAGGAAACTGGTTTTAGCTGTTTTATGTATCAAAAATACCTCAATGGATTTTCTTATAGTGGTTACCGTTTAGAAGAGAGTAGAATTAGAAATTATGGTCTAAAAAAAGAAAATCTGCCTTCTCTCTGAATCATTTGGAATAATTCAGCATAGTATAAATCACTTTGTAGTTATACTTTCACAAGCAAAAAAAAGATCATATTTATAATCTAATAGTCCCTGGTGCAGACTTGCATTTATTTTAGTAAACAAAAGGGTTGACAACTAAACAACTCCTGTGCTGATAATGTGGATGGTTTAACCATCTCAATTGGACTCTGCAAGTCAGTATGTGTACACTCCCTACTTTAAGAATCTGTTAACGAGCTAAATAGCTTCAGTCACAACAAGGGTTTTATATGTGTTTCCATACTTTTCTTTTAACATCTATAGCTGTGACTCTGTTTATTTAGCTGACTCTTGTTTATATACTGCATGGCAAATGTGCTCTCAGGTTATTGAGTTTTACAGGCTGTGTGTGTGTCAAATAGTGCAGAAGCTTTGTAGTTAGCTAGAGGATGTATAGTGCAGGCTCTTAGTGAGTGTTGGACTCTGTTTGAGAGAGACCATCTGTGGGACATTGTTTGGCCACTGAAACATCAGTGTACTTTGCTGCTGACCTGTTTTGGTATTATGCTGTATTTCTTACAGTCCTCTGGAGAGGTCACTGGCTTGGAGGGAGGCAGAGGTTGGAGGGACTGTCAGCTAATTTACTGATCTCTCAGTAAATCCAAACTATGGAAATGCAGAGAGAAAGGTGTGAAACGAAACCCTATCTCTGCAGAAACCCATCTAGACTGATCCACAGTAAGAGTTGAGGTGTTTAAAGGGCTCCAAGATATTGTAACCCCCTGATAGAAATCTCTCAGTTGCATAGAAGTCCACCTGTATTCAAAGAGGGACCAGAGCACAGTCCTGACACTCCCTTGTTTGCAGATCACTCTCCCTTTCTTTTTAGCAAATTGTTTGAGCTTTTGGCTTGTTCTTTGAGCTTTTGTCTTGGTCTTGTTTTTAGACAGATCTGGAAAAATTGTTGTTTATCCTTATGATGGTGTGGTTTAGGCAGTGCTGTTCTGTGTTAATTGAATCTGGGGAAGGTGCTATTTTTTCTTAATTTCATCTGAGTACTGTATCTGTCTAGGCACATCACTGACTCCTTCTAAAAATGGTGGATGACAAAGGTCTAGGGATTTGTAAACTCCCCATTTTTCCAGCCATGTGATGAAGACTGGACTTGTACTTGTGCTCTGTGAACACTGGCTCTCATTACATACTTCATAACCTTCACAGCTAGTTCATAGGATCCATGTTCTCCCTTCATTAGAAAGGTTAGAGGAGTTTTCAGGAGCTGTAGATTAATTACAAAACAACCCTTAATGCAATAAATCTAACATGAGCCAAGAAATAAATAATCTCTCTGGGCTGCTTGCTCAAGGATCCTGTGCTACTTCAAGCATACCTGCAGCTGTTATTAATAATAATCATTATAGCACAGCTGTCAGTGGTTACAGCAATATCCACAACCTGGAACTTCTCATCCTTGTGACAAGCTGTTGAATCTAATTAGAAGAGCTTTTGTTTGGTTTGTATTTATCTATTGTGAAAAAAGGTAAAGGAATGAAAAGCAGTGTGAATCCATATAGTCCTGGAATGGCAAATGGGAACTCTTCTCCTGTGGATATTCCAGTGCTTTCATTTTGACCTTGGGGGAACAGCCTTGTGAAACTGGTAGGGACTGGAAACCTTGTGTCCTGTATTAGTCAAAATCCAGTTTGGACTTCAAGATAGTTATTGCAAGCAACTGCGAGACAAAGTGCCCCAAAATTGTCTTTCAGCAATTTCAGACTTTGTATTTAGTATAAAACAGGAGTGGGAGAAGGGTTGGTGTTTATTCATACCCAGGTTTTTACTGATTTTCCACCAGTGAGAACATTTGAGGCTTAAACAGAGCAAATCTGTATGCAATCCCACTGCATAACACTGACAAAATTCTTTAGGCCAGTCTGCTAGTACAGTTCTTATCAACCATTACCACTTTTCTTGATGACATTCAAACAGCCTATTCACATGTGGGGCCTTCAGTTGGGAGAAAAACAACAATAAAGTAGGCTCAAAAATGTTTGTTCATTTTTAGTTAAGAAGCAGGTGGGAAGGAAAGAGGTTTGATTTAGATTAGAAGGAAGGAAGGAAGGAAGGAAGGAAGGGAGGAAGATGTGGATTGAAGAAACTGGAGCCCTGAGGGCAATCCTCTAAAAATATATTGGAACAGCACTGTCAGTAATAGTATTCTCAAGACACGCAAGTCCTGCACTCTTAATTGAAAAGTGCCAGGGGTAAAGTGCTCACCTTAAAACTCATTATCTATTAAAAATAATTTCTTTGATTTTCTACTCCTAAGGACTGGTTATAAAACTCAAGTAAAGAGCTGGAGACTGAAATACTATTTTCTTGTTGTTCTGAGAGACACTTTTCTCAAAGGGAATGCAAAGTATAGCTGATAGAGCCTGGTTTATTTAGGATATATATTTATGATTTACCAATTATTTAGTGCCTCTCAGTTTGATAGTATTACTCTTCTCATCCCAGAATATTGAAATATGAGAGACTTAATCATAAATCTAGTTTGAAGAACCTGTCTATATGATAAATGTGTGTGTGTGTATGTATATCTCATTACATATATTTTTGGATACTACTGTGGTTTGGGGGCTGCTTTAGAGACCTTGTCCTGAAGTGGTTGTAGTCTAGCTAAACAAAAGAAGCAGAAGAAAGAACCAACATTTCTCAGAACAGACTGAGAGAAGAATTACAAAAGATCCAGAGATTTATGTAAAGTCATGTGCAGAATCTTAAACACACACAATGTTATTGAATATGATCATTGATAACTATATTTTTTCCTGATTATTATAAAATGAGAGAAGAATTTGTGCTATGATTAAGAGTCTGCTATCCTGTCCTTTAAGTTCAGTGCAAATAGTTGAAAAACTCGAAAAAGAATAACCCAGGACAGTTTACTCATAGGACAGAGATAAAGTCTTCTCTGTCAGTTGAAAGCTGAACCCCTGGGGAGATGGTGATTATTGAGTAATTCATATCAATCTGTTGCAGAGGAGGAGAGAAAGGGAAATTGAAGACTAGGAGGGGCAGTAGGGTGTTCCAGCTTGAAGGACTACTCTACTTATCTCCAGGGCTCACATTTAATCCAGAGTTCAGTTCAGCAGTTTGCAAAATCGATGTCTCTGTTTCTGATTCCCCTTCAGATCCCTAGGCATCACTTTATTACTCCTGTGATTCAGGAATAAGACAGCCATGTGTGTCTGAAGACAGCAAACCATAGCAGAGTATTGCTCTAATTTCTTCTGGGATCTATTTGCATAGTTATCTTGGTCACACAAAGCAGAGGCTGAGCGAGAAATGAGCTAAGTGACCCTTCTCCTGCTCTCCAGCTTCATAGCCTGCTAGGAGTAGCAACACAGCTCTCATCTGCCAGGGTGCTACTGAGAGTGGCAAAGTAATTGGCTCACTCAAACTGATGAATGCTTCATGCTTCCTGAGCTGTGCAGTACCAACAGGAATTAGTCTGGCCTGGGAGGTAACTGCCCCAACAAAAGCTGTGGATGCTGAGTCAGGTCACTCTGTGTTTTGCAGGAGACCAAAACCTGACAGCATCCAGTCATGAGCTCAGCAAGGATGAGAGCTGTGGCAAACAACAGAACACTGAGTATTTTTGATGGTTTTTTTACACCCCTGTTGTATATGCAGGGAGATGAACAACAATGCTCAAAATGAAACAAATGGAGTGGCTTGCTGTTCTCTCTAGCTGTTCCCATGTTTCATTTAAGTGTTTAACTTGCAAATCCAAAGTATGATGTTTGTTGGGTACTTTTTTCCTTCTTGCTCTTGTCCTTGTTGGTGTTGAGCAGTGTGAAAGTGTCTGACTGTGTGAAACAAATGAACAAAAAGAATCCTGGTTCATTCTGGAAGGAAGGGGGATGGCAGCTGCTTGATTCTACCAGTGGGAGCTCCACTCCAGACTTCATCAATTCTTAGTCCTGTCAGCCTGAGACAGAAGGAGTCACACAGTTCTTTTAGGAACACGAAAGTCATGTAATTCATCATCTGAATACCAGGTGCTGGGCTGTGGTAAAGGGTTGATTATTGGTAAATTCAATGGCAGTGTTTCTTTCACCTAAGCAATCCCTGTGTCATGGTCCTCGCTGTATCAGCACTTTTAGGAACAAAGCCTGTTCCTGACACTTTACTACAGGTCTCAATACAATACATTTCTGGAATTCTAAGGTTCATTTCTCCCCATTAGACTTCTTTGGTTTTTTGTGACCTGTTCATGGCAGATAAAGTTATTCTTTAAGACCACTTTCATGAGCAACTTCAAGCAACACTCACTAGAAGCTACCATTCAAGTCTGTGTTCCGTGGCTGCTTTATACTTCAAAATCAGTCCTCAGTGTGTCCTTTGAAATCTGGTTTTATGCAGAAATTTCCAATATACTTGAAAGGTATCAAGCAGCCCTGAAAAAAACAATTTTGTGAGATGTAGAGTTGCATAAGATGAGTACTAAAGAAAGTTTCAGGCACATTCTGAATTTGTTTTTGAAACAAGTGCTCTTTGTAGTTTGACTCTTTCAGGTTCAGCTTACATGTCTATTTAGCTTATATTTGCATAAAAATATTTTGTGTAGGTTATGGAGATATTCTCTGAAAAACAAGCCAATTTAATTTACTTAAATATTTAAATAAGCTTCTACATTCTTGTTTCCAAGGGCTTGAAGATAAATATCTCTTAGCAACACCTTCTAGAGCAGTGTCTGCTCAGCAAAGAGTGGCTTTACAAAGGATTGTGCAGAGACAATGTGAGGTGCTCACATTAGGAAATGTATTTCCCATCTATTGCCAAAACATCTCAAGAACACTTAGCCCAATATGGTTAGACAAAAATCAACTTAATTTTAGGAGCATGAATGAAGAAAGAACAGTCATTGCTACTTTAAAGAAGTCAGTTGCAGTCACTGTAGGGTGAAAATAAAAATCATGGCATCATCAATTTTTGTTTCAAATTAGAGTCATGATTGTCTTCTTTAGGTGAAGAGAAATGTTAAAAAGTTTGACCAGAGGTATTTATAGAAAACCTCACATGTCTTTAGTGAAGTAATAGGAATGTGACTCTCATAAGTTTCAAATTATATAGTTTACCTTGGGGCAAGCAGTGTGAGAAGGGAAGCAGCAGGGAACTGGCATAGTGCAAACTTATCAAGACTTTTCTTCTGTGATGAAGACAAACATTCATTTAGTTCTACATATTTCTAATTGCTCAACCCAGGTGCTGGGAGCTGGTGGTCTGGGGGGCATCCTATTTGCAGCCTTGTGATAAGCAGCTGTTTCCTTGACAAATTCATTTCTGAAAGTGAGATAATCCGATTTGAATGAAGCTGCAGACAGACACTCATTCAGCCAAGAGAGGAAAAAAGAGAGGAAAAGAAAGATTTTTCTGTGTGTCTTCCTTTGCACTCTGCCATGGTTCAAGGACAGATAAAAATCTTGGCCTTGTTTCTCTCCTTCTTATTTGTAGCCCTTGATAGCTTTGTAAACCTGGCTATTTTTGCTGGAAATTACAAATTCACTTCATTCTCCTTTGTATAATTCTTAAATCTGCAAAGCTGAGGCGGTGCCAACACACAGGATTTTCGTCTGCTTCAGCAAGGAATGTAAGCAAGGGTTTAATTTAAAGCATATTTTAAGCCCACCTCTATTCAGCAGAGCTCTCAAGCAATTTGTATCTAGGGTTTGCATTGCCCAAGACTGCACAAAACTCCTCACAGTATTGGGAATGTGTGTGCATCTGTGTGCTGTACACCTCCAGGAATCCATCTCCTATTTATCTGATGCCATAGTTGTTCAGCAATTTCACAGGAAATTTCTGAAAGTTTTTCACCTTCACTTTAAATGAAAAAAAAAGCTTTTGTATTTCACCGTGACTTTCTCTCTAACCCCCTTCTCTATTTCTGCATTTTCTCAGGTAGTTGCAATATGCTAGAATGGGGGTGATCCTTTCTCTGACTGTGGATGTTTAGTACAAACTGTCTGGGCAGTATGGTGTGCAAGACACATTGCTCTTTTATCCACTTCCCTCAGGCCCTAATCCTTCAGAGACTAATCAACAGCCACCAAGTTATCATGTTTTCTCCTCTCTGCACTTCCACAGAGTGCTGTGCATGAACATAAACTAAGATATGAGTGAGCCTGAGCTTTGCACAGTGTGAACTTGGAAATACCTGGTGAAGTGAGGAAAAAGCATGGACATGCTAGTAAAGAATGGGCTACAGGCAGCAGGGTTTTCTGGAAGGTAGACAGAAGAAATTCCCTTTTTTTTTAATGAAAAAATGGCTCAGAAGTCTGTTGGCTTCCCATCAGCCTGCATAGTAGAGACAGTGGGAGGCAGGGGTGGCAACTGGCCAGGCTCAGCTGCATTACACAGAGAACAGAAGGAACACAGGACCAAGAAACACTGAAAAATACTGAGAGCCAGTCTGGGCATTGCATATCCTGGTAAAGAAAAGTGTTTGAAAAAGTTTTTATCTAATGCCTGGATTACTCTGGTTGCATCTTAGGAAAATGTTCTTCCCCCAGAGGGTGGTTGAGCAGTGGAACAGCTCTCCAGGGAAGTGGTCAAAGCATCAAGCCTGACAGTTAAAGAAGTGTTTGGCCAATGCTCTCAGGCACATGGTGTGACTCTTGGGACTGTCCTGTGCAGGGCCAGGAGTTGGACTCAATGATCCTTGTGAGTCCCTTCCAGCTCAGGTTATTCCATGACTCTATGATTCTGTGACTTGCTGAAGAGAAACAGTAAGCACAGCATGACCCATCTGAGACAGGCTCTGCCAAGCAACTGCAGAGATTTGCTCCTCCAGAGACCCATTTTGTGAGGGGATAGCCTTGGTCATCAAGAGAACACTTCTTATAGTGCTTCCATGGCTGCTCTGGGAGTCTTGTCAGAGGCTTTGTGCCTGACATTCCTGAATAACTTCTTATCTCTTGGATTTTAATGCTATAAGCTCTCTTCTGTCATAGACACGTTTTTTTAGATTAAGGAAACCAACATTTTACCCTTCCTGCAGCTCTGTATGGTGTATTTACCATTAGATAACAACATCCCTACGGCAGGATTCACCCAAGCCTGTATGTCTGTAAAATTATATCTCAGCCTTCCCAGCACATGTCTCTGCTATGAAAAAAAAGTTATTTCAGTAATATGAACAAACCCATGCCAGGAGCAGTGAGTGTCTCTACAATAGAAAAACACATTTGTACTGTCTGCTTGGATGAGGAACTGTCTGCCTTAGAAAGAGTACCATTTCCAGATTTAGAAATACACTAATATTTTGTATTTGTAAAGTATTTATTAGCTGTAATTGATGAATCCTCTGTCTGGGGACTGAGTGGGTCAGACTTCATGGGAGTAGAATAGGTCTCTCTCAATTGTAATTTCTATCACTTAAAGGCTTCACATGGATGCTTTTGTTAGCTGTGTAGCAGTGGCAGCCCAGAGGTTAAATGGCTGTCTTTCAGCTTCTGCACAGCAGTTATAGGGGATTAGGTTTTCTCAATGGATCTCTAGGTACTCATAAATCACAGAGCTCCCTTGCTATGATATCTTCCTTTTTCTGTAATGTTTCCAAGGAAGCAAGTGACCCCTTCTCACTGAGATCGTGCAGATGATGATAGTGTTCCCTTTAGCAAGACACAAAACTTTTCTCCTCTGTTCTTAGAATGTTATTGGGGCAGGAACGTGGGGGTGGAATATCCAGTTGCATCCCATGAGAGAGAAAAATGATAACTTACTGATGTACAAGGTGTTCACTGCTCTCCATGTTCTGCTGACCTACCTGTCCCTTTGATGTGTTTGACTGAACCCCTCATCCCAACATGGTTTCTTTGTTTACTTGCTGAATTTCCCTCTGGAAATACCAGAGTTTCTTTGTGTATAACAAAAAAGATTGTGGAATTTATGTGTGTATGGGAAGGAACATGCCAAAGGGCACTGAGTAAAGTGTCTGCCTTTAGCCAGCGTTGGTGTGACTCTGCTGGGTGGTCTGGCTGCCCTTCACTTGCTATGCTCCTATGTAAATGCTATCAGATTTAATACTTAGTAGTTCACAGTTATGCTTCTTACAGGACATTTCCCAGTATCTGTCAGTGGGTGGTATTAAAGTGGAATACACTAGATTGAGTCCAGCCAGTTTACAAGAGACTTTTTTATGTTCAGCCCATCCTTTCCTCTAAGAACATTATTATCTTGTAATGGTGCTATGATTCTAGCAGATTCTGCAGGAGAATATTTCATCTTTGCCAGGCACGTCTAGTGTCATAACAGAGAGCAGAACTGAACTGGAATTAATTTTGTGGACTTAGGTTTGAACCTGAGAAAAGACTTTAAGGCTCTATGCTGAATGGCTCCTAAGGTAATGGAAGAGATAACATTTAAAATAGACAACTGGGTGAAAGAAGATTGCAGCCTGAGAGCTTAGCTTGGAGGAGGCTGGGGGTGCAAGTGATTTTGTGGCTGGAACATGCAGACTGACTGTTTGTATTTGACAGTTAAGGCTTGCCTTAGCTTGTCTGACATGGCCTGGGATTGTCCCAGGTTCTGCAAGCTGGAAATTCTCTGATGAATATTTTTCTTGGGAAAAAAACATATTTGTCAAGTCTAACATATATCACAGAATTTTGCTGGTTTTGAGGAGCAAACAAAACACCTAGAGGATTGCTGGAAATGAACCTATTTTGCTGCCATTAAAACTGGTGCATGGCTCTGGAGTAGGGACTTGTTGAGTCTCTAGAATTCTGCTGACTGCTCTTGCACACCAGTGATGTCAAGGTGGCTCCTGGTATTTTGATTGCTCTGGATCTAGAGGTATTGCTCCAAGGAATCTACTTCAGGACTTCCATGTCCTTCTTCCAGAACAAGGTGGCTCATATGTTGCAGTTGGAAGACCTTTCAGAGATCCCAGATGCCTGCTCTGCTAAAGACAGATGAGATTCCGTAACTCTAGACAGGTTTTGGCAATTTGGTGAGCAGGCTGGTTGTCATGGGGCTGTCCTTTGGCAATTAGAGACTAACTATTTACATTTGGGTGCTGTTTGCTGGTGGTTTGGGTGCTGAAAGCAGAGTACAAAGGATCCTGTGATGCCAAGTTGCAGGAGGAGTAATGGGAAAATTGGCAAGGGTCAGCAGGTTCCTGTCCAAACACAAGATGGGTATGACCCACCCAGAAGTTACCAAGGCTGGAAAGGGAGGGACTTTGGCAATTAGAGACTAACTATTTACATTTGGGTGCTGTTTGCTGGTGGTTTGGGTGCTGAAAGCAGAGTACAAAGGATCCTGTGATGCCAAGTTGCAGGAGGAGTAATGGGAAAATTGGCAAGGGTCAGCAGGTTCCTGTCCAAACACAAGATGGGTATGACCCACCCAGAAGTTACCAAGGCTGGAAAGGGAGGGACATGAACAGACAAGATGGGTATGACCCACCCAGAAGTCCCCAAGGCTGGAAAGGGAGGGGCATGAACAGGTATTTAACACTTGTCAGAGGAACTGCAAGGCACCTTGGCATAGCATTCAAAGGTGATATACCTTGCTGGGAGTACATTCTGCTTTTAAAGAAGAAATAATGAGCATGATGGTAAATCATGCCATGTCTTTCCTGATTTGAGGCAGCACTAGATCACTTAACTGAAATAATTGTCAAATATAAAAAATAGTATATGTCAAGTAAAAGATTGAAGACTTAACAACACACCCTGAAAAACTCATAGAGGAAAGAACAAAATAACACTTTTCTGAGAAACAAAGATTATTATTTAAGGGACAGTAATTTGCATGAACTGATCCTTTATTGGAACAGCAACTTTGAAAAGAGGTCATAGCCCTCAGTCTTAAGAGTTTAGGAGCTCTCAGGCTGAAAGCTCCTGTAATCCAGAGAATGAGAGAAAGCAGATCAGCTTTCTCAAGCTTTAATACAACAAACTGCTGCCAGGCAAGTAAATTGATCTTAGAAAGGAAGGAACAACAGAATTTGGAAGTGCAATAAAAGGTAAGATGTGATCATAAAACACAACATAAAAACATATGTTTAAAGCATTTTTATTTTTTATATTCCATTTAGCACTGTGATTATGCCATAGCTAAGAGCAGCCATTGCACAAATCTGTGTCAGACAGGCTGAAATACTGTTTCAATTACCCTGCTCACTTCAGCTCACCCCAGCCCAGCTATAAATAACTAGCAGAGTCTCCGTTGCTCCATGGATTACAATTAAAGATATGCAGATAGTTTAAACCCTCAACATACCTTCCTCCACTGCTGAATGTATTTTGGAGCCAATTGCTTGTGTCCCCCAAAACAGAGTATGTTGCTGGGAGGCTGCCATCAAATGAAGCATTAGGCTAATAGTATTTTATGGCAAGGTAATGATAGACTAAAGCAAAGCAATTCATCTCTCTCTCTCTACTGCTTTGTGCTAGATAGGTAATGTGTTTTCCCCTCCTCTTACCTCTTCAGGTTCCTGGAGAAATGAACTAGTCTGTGCCTGTGTGTGTGACATGCTGTCTCCACAGAAGGGAGCTATATTCCACCAGCTAGGCTGGAGGGAAGCTTGTTCCTCAAAATTCTAGTGTGTTTAATCTGTTTCAGGTAAGATGAAAACTCCTACAAACACAAATATAACTCCTTCATTCTCCTTCTGTTTCTCTCCCTCTCTTTCTGGAGAATTGGTGCAGTACCTGTAGGACATCCAAATGACATGAGAAGCTAAATTATGCGTGGAACAGCATCCCTCCAAAGTTTTCTTTTGTTTGAATACCTCTAGGCTTAAAATAAAGTGGATTCTGGGATGTAGAACAGCAAGGAAACACAAGATGTTCTGGGAGCCAAGTCAGATGTGGAAACAGGTCTGCTAAGCTGTGTGCTATGAATGCATTGCCCAGAGTGACTGCTGTCTAATTGATGCAGAAAATGTAATTGTCTTGAAGCTACTTGGAGAGAACTGTGTAATTCAATGTAAGATATTGCAGTGTTTACTTTGTATACACCAAGTCCTTTTCAGGTTCTTGCCCTTAGCTCTAAAGTTAGCTTGGGATTTATATTGATGAACATTTTTTCTAGAAACAAGCACTTGAAACAGCTCTTTCTCTCTAGACAGGTGAAAGGAGAGCAACATTATTTGCTTCCTACTCTTCAGATTTTACTGAATAGATCAGTGTAAAGAACTCGTATTCAGGATGTGTGAGACATGATTTTGTTGCCCTTAACTTGAGAGGATCACTGCCTGCATGTTTTATGGGCTGGTGGAGTGGCTTAGCCATCAGTCTGCCGAGTTTTTGATTTTCAATGAACAGCAAAATAGTGATTGAAGACAAGTAAGTAAGAGTGAGAAGTTATGTGGTAGATAACTCTTTTATTTAGCTGCAAACTCTTGGATTTCAGCCTTATTTATTGCACAATAAATGTCCTCAGATTTAGCTTCTTTTTCTCCTCTCCTAGGTGGAAATTTTAGTCAGCATCCTATGTAGTAATTAATTTTCTCTCTCTCTTTTGTTTTCTGTGATTCAGGGAGTATTTTACAACTTTAATAGGGAAGTCAGATGAAATATTTTGTTTTAAACTTTAGGGGATTTTACTGGGGTCTCGTTTATAGTCCCTGCAAAAAGGGAAGAGGGAAGAACATTGATTCTAACTCGGTCATGTTTTAGATAAATTTGTGCCAAGAGGTAAGAGGGAAAGGTTGGAAGACAGCTGTGCTGGGGTGGAAAAAACCAGTCAGTTACTGAATTTCTAAGCTTTGTTGTACACATGACCTGGGAAACTTCTCAGGTGTTGTGGGTACTCAGAGAGGCAGATATCTAGCATGCTTGAAGGACTTAGACAACTGTGAAAATCCAGTTCCTAGGATAGATGGACTAACTCTGACCTTTGGTACACATCTATTTTGTACATTCCCATCCCTCTCTGTACTACTTGGACATAATTTGTTGCTTGTGGTTCTGAACACCTAAGTGCTTTATATATCCTGAAGGACTTTGAGATGTCTACATCATTTATTGGTGTGCAGATTAATTGATTCCACATTTTAATGAAGGTAATTTGCCCTAACTTCTCAGCATAGGACAGCATATGCTGTGTCTTTGAATACAGTCACAGATTTAGATTGGATATTAGGAAGAAATTGTTTACTCTAAGTGAGGGTGGTGAGACATTGAAACAGGTTGTACAGAAAAGCTGTGGGTGCTCCATCCCTGGAAATGTTCAAGGCCAGGTTGTACTGGATGGGGCTTTGAGCAACCTGGTCCAGTGGAAGATGTCCCTGCCCATGGCAGTGGGGTTGGAACTGGATAATCTTTAAGGTCCCTTCCAACCCAAACCATTCTATGTTTCTTTCTCCTTTTGCAGTGAAGTTCTACTTATTTATATGGTGTGAGGATGCAACCAGATGAGTGTGTGTGCACACAGCAGGGAATCCCTGCAGATATAGTACTGCCTCAAGGGGGTATGAAATGGTCAATCAGGCATAATCTGCTAGAGGATGTCTGTGATATTTCATTTCTTTCTTGTCAGCATGCTTGCCAGAACAATGGATGAGACATTTGCAGGGAAGAAAAGCCTGTTCTCTTTTATTGGTATTGTCATGCTTTTGCAGTATGACTTCCCCTGTTTTGTGTTGCAACACTGAGACCTCACATTGGAGACACCAGCACTTTTAGTGGGAAAACAAAAGTACAGCATGAGGTAAATAGTTCAGGAGTGAGAGGAGGTATTAATAACCATGGCAAGGAATATGTCTATGAAGAAAAGAACCAACATCCTCTGCCTCTAGAGATTTGGGGACCTCATGCTGCTGGAGTTCCTGAGGACAGTTATGGGCAATTTCATAATTGCATAGGTGTGTTGAGCATCCTCTGCACTGAAGTAATGCTCCCAAGCTTGGTGCTTGTTTAGAAGACACACAAATTTATTTGATAATCAGCTATGGAAGTGTGATATACACTGATCATTAATCCAGGGCTCCAATCTGTTGCCCTGTGATGAGGTAATTTGCTGTGAAGTGTAACTGTAACTCCTGTGTTTAAGACATAAGTATTATCAGCTTATGAGGTCAAAAAGTCCTTTCCTGGGCTGCAGCTGATTTGGGATTTTAAAATGAAAGCTGTGAAACAACTACTTTACTTTTGTTCCAAATGCAACTTTAAATGGAAATTGTTTAATAAAAGAAACAATAAGAGGGTTGTGGGTTTTTTCTTGCCATAAATACATTCCTGAAACTTTTGTTGTGGTAGGACCCAGCAGAGTCCAATCTAAAAATATACTGATTACCTGAAAGTCCCAGAGGTATAGCAGTGATTATTAAAATCTCTGAGCCATTGTAGAAACTCAGTACCCTTGTTGGCAGGCTGAGAATTAGCTCTACTTCTGTGCAGGGAAAACACCCATGCTGTCTCCTTCTAGGAGTAAAGCTTTCCCCTAGTTGAAGTAAGTCATTGCAGCTCACTGGCAAAGCAGCTGAAGAGAGAGAGGCACCTGAGCTGCTCTGCTTTCCATGTGTGTTTGGTACGGGAGGAAAGGAGTTATGCTAGCCACAGTATAAGGCAGAGAGAGATGCAGCAGTCAGGTCTTGCTGAGAGTTCTCTAAACACCTTCAGATTTTAGATGCTTTTAGGAAGGACTTGGTATCACCTCTGGGTAAATATAGTAAGGGAATAATTTCTGTGGTGGGAAAGCTTATGTGCCAGAGGGTCTTTCGAAGGAAGAGGTTGAATTGCCTCGAACAAAGCCAGGCAAGCTAAGTTCCCTCTCTTCCAGCTTCCACGTTGCATGAATCTCTTGTGACAATGCAGTTAAGTGAGGGAATTCTCTCTAGTCACTTAAAACAGTCGCTAGGACAGTTACCATGGTGAAAAGCACAGAGACTTAAGAAGCTGAAGGGGGACTGACAGAGCATTGCAAAGCACATTTGTTTTCCTCAATTTTGTGGGGTTGAGAAGGGGTAGAGAGTTATGAAGTTTGTCAGTTTCTTTTCAAGATGGGTTTTAAAAGTCACATAAAGCAGACACAACTGATGAAGCTTACCATTACGAAACTGAAGGTATGCCATATACAGAGAGTTGAGCTTGCTTTCAATGCAGCAAACTACAGAGGCTGGATACTAAGTGCTTCTTGCTCTTCTGTATTGCAGAACTGCTTAGCAGCTCCTGCCTAAGTGCTGTTTTCCACTCCTAATGGGCAGTGATGCTGTTGCAGATGGCTCTGTACTAGATGTAGACAGGCCATTTGAAAGCAAGTCATCTTTCTGACAGATGTCTCTTTTCAACGTTTCCTTGAATCAGTTTAGAATATTGCATCTTTTAATTCCAGGGAACAAAGTAAGGTGAGGACTAAATACGATCTGAGGGAATGTTTTGAAAGTCAAAAACTGAACAGAGATGCCACAGACTGTGCCTGTCTCTGCTTGGGTGAGCAGGGCCTGCTGTCACCAGCATTTCTGACCTGAATGCAAATTCAAAGTTCAGTGCCTGCAAATAGTCTCCATTTGAGTTTATTATTCACTGTTCATTTGCCCAATTCCTGGCAACAGTCACATTCTCCAGTGTGCTCAGCTGGAGAGAACATGAAATGGGTGTAAATACTGGTAATGTGAATACACTGAGGTAATCAAGTGACTATTTCTGTTAGTTTTATGGCATTCCCTCAGTTGTGTTTGTTGCCACACAGTCAGTTCTCAGCCATTGCTCCCTGGAGAAATGCACCAAGGCTCAAAACATTGTAATTTAATGCAAAAGGAAGAGTAAGAATAAGCTCCTATCACAAGTCGAAAGTAAAGCCACTCATTGCTCATCTGGTGACTGATAAAAGTTTTTAAGTCCTAGTTTTCCCAGTTCCTCATTTTATCTGAGCTGAAAGACCCTGAAAGATTTATTCTGCACATACACCACAAAAGTCTTTACTACCTACACCTCCCTTTTTACCCACTGTCTGCTCAGAAGTCCAGTGCTATTTTCAGTTTGTGTTTTTCACCCCTCAAAGTAAACCAATAAGGGAAGTTGCAGAGTGGAGTTCTTAAAATGCCTTCCTCACTGCCTGGTACCAATATCAGACTGGCTGTTTGCTTCCAGTTGTTCCTGGCAGGACATAAGCAGTGACCAATACGCTTATAAAGTGAGGACCTAAGTTCCTTTCCAAAGTCATTAGTACATTACCTTATTACTTTTATTTCCTATACACTTAGTTTTGAACTGAAAACCCAGTTCTCTTCTCTTGTGTTTTTTTCTCATACAAGAAACTCATTCCTCTCCCCCAACACTGTAACTAAAAAACACTTGTGTTTTTCTTGTATGATTGAGCTTTTTGGCAGGTTCCCTACTGCTAATGAGTTATAGTGTTCCAAAGTTGCTTCTCTTTGGTATTTCTGGACTTTGAGAGAGCAAAGCCACCTGACTTAGGTGCTATTTTAGCCTGTTTCTCCATTGACACTTTTCTCTCTAATCCAAAGAACAGTTGGTTCTGATATTTTCTGACCTATCTGCCTTTCACATTTGACACCTGCAACACTGTGTGTCAGTTCTGCTGGAATACCTTGTGGTCAGTGGAAGTTCTTTAACCAGTACAGAGATTGAGAGCTTTGTTTTTCACGTGGTCACATCTACTGGAGTTCTCCCATATCAAAAGGTCATTCAGCAACAAAGCAGTCAGATTCTGACCATCTCTTGAGGCAACTCGTGTGAGGCTCTGATTGATCAGGCAATAGCACTAAAGTCCAAGTTCTGATGAGAACATGATGTAGCTGGTAAATGTCAACAAAGTGTGGAGTGGCAAATGGTTTACTTTATGAACAGACTTTCCCACTTGGAACAATTTTTTTCATTCTGAAGTTACTGTACAGCACAGCAGTTAATGTGTTTTCATTACCTACAACTTTTTAAAATGAATTGAAGGAAATTCAAGCATACATCAGGCCATCAAAAGGCAGATGTATGTAGGTCTGGAGCCTGTGCTAGTTGTGCTGTTGCTTTCACTGTGCACATGTCATCATTCACAGCATATAGCAAAGAGAGATATCTCTAAACTGTTCTTTTTCAGCTTATATGCTGAGATATAATGAAGTGATTAATTCCATTCCAGAAGCACAGGCATGCCATGGGTAAGAGAGATATCTCTAAACTGTTCTTTTTCACCTTATATGCTGAGATGTAATGAAGTGATCAATTCCATTCCAGAAGCACAGACATGCCATGGGTAAATCCAGAAAATGAGATCAAAGCCTGACTGCATTCTTAATAGTTTGTCTGCAACAAACCCATGCATGTTGTTGCCATTTGATCTACAACTGGAAAAAGAATTTGAAGGACAAGTGCCTGTAACCAAGCTTTTAATAGTGGATAATGCATTCTGTGTTATGGCACAGAGTTATGAAGCATGGCACTGCTCTGGGAATTCTTCTGTCAGACAGTGCCAGGATGAACAGGAAGCCACACACTGAATTCTCCTCCAAGGCTACAGCAGCTGTGACCATCTGCAGAGGAATCACTGGAATAGCAGTGGGCTATTTCTGAAACAGCTTCAGTAAGCTGCAGAAGTTTCATTTCCACAAAATCCTTTCCCAGGAGGTTTCTCTGAATCTCAGGTGGCTGCCATGTTTCTCCAAAGCAATGAGCATTGTGAAGAGACTCAACAGGAACAGCTACTGCCTGGCAGAAGAGGGTATGGGGCAGAGGACCTGCAGTGTTTGCCACAAAGTCACAGGATCTGCAGCCTGGAAGTGTGTGCAGTCATGGTTGTAGCTCACATGAGCAGAGCAGGGGTAGCTAAAGGGCTCCTTGTATGTCATGATAATAGGTACCTGATTCTTGAAACCTCTCATAGCTCTGTGGTTTGATTTTACTGTTGATGTAATCAGACTCGTTTGAGTTGGGTGCCCATCTGCATGTAGATCTCTGCATGCCTGGCCCTCCAGCCCCACTGAATTCCTTTGTGAACACTGCCTCCTTTATCAAAGCACATGCTCACCACCTGACTTGGGGTACCTTTCAGATTTTTCACAGCATTAGGATCCATTCCTTTGTGGGAATAGCTCTGTGGATATATTGTGTCCTGTCAGGATGCTCAGACTTCAGGATTTTCTCATTTACAAGCAGTACCAAGATGTCACCATTGCATAAACAGGTTGTTGCAAGACCTTCATACTAATTTTTTCAGATGCCTGCACAAGGACAAAGGAGGCATCTGGAGGAGACTCCACTGTTGGTTTGAGATGTAGTCTTTGTGCTAATAGGCCACACACCTCTGAGTGAAGAGCGTTGGTCTCTGTCACACCAGGCACCTTACACCAACACTTCCAGCCAAAAGGAGCACAGGAGAGTGATGTCTAATATCAGCTGGCACAGTGGCAATGAAAAGGTGCCTTCTGCCTTGTGTTCAGTAAACTGAACAAAGCCTGAACTACAGTGCTTTTGGGAGAGAAAAGTGAATCAATAACTCGATGAGGATTGTCAAGTAATGCTGTTGTCTGCAGTGCTTTCAATGGTTTTAGTCAATAAACTGCAATTATTTTACAAATACACATTGTCTTCACTTCTAAATCTACGTCTCTGCTTCCTCTATTAATTTTTTCAAATGAGAAATATCCTAAGTGCTTGCATTGTATAAAATCTGTATTTAAAATCAATCAGTGTGTAACAAAAAGCCTGCATTTGCTTATCCAGAAAGCACATATATAAATTGTCAGGTCTTCTGTAATACATTTCCCCCTTTTCTTTAAAGCAGAATGTTCATAATAAATCACCATCTGCAAGCTTTCAGAGGCACATCAAAAATATGTATTCTTCCTGTCTTTGTTTTCTTTAGAGGTTGGAATTTGTCTAAGCGTCACAATATAATTTCCTTCACAAAATTTAAAAGAAGAAAGTAATCTTCAGACACCTCTACTAGGTGAATTTCTCTGAATAATTTTTATTTCTGCTGTGCTATACACCTTAGTATATACCTTCCTCCATTTTAGCATCATAATACAACAATATAAAGATTCTTTTTTACTATTCCTCACATTTAGTTGCTCAAGAGGAATTTGCTTTTCCCTTGAAATATTAAAAAGAAGCAATGGGGAGGTAGAAGAAAAAGACACTCACTGTTAGTTTATTTAAAATAAAAACTAAGCTCAGCATAGGACGTGGGGTTTTGCTGTCTCCTCTCCCAAAGCACATCAGCATGATAGCTTTCAAATATTTAAAGGTGTGCTACTTACTCAAATGTGAGGGTATCTGTAAAAAAGCAAGAATGATCTTAGGACTCAAATGTGAGGGTATCTGTAAAAAAAAATAGCAAGAATGATCTTAGACAGTCTTAAGCAGTCTTCCCCCTCAGTCCTTCCAGAGGATCAGCAAGAGCAAAGAAAAGTGAAAGATTATTGACAAAGAGAGAATTATAACATTTTCAAAGGAGCAGAAAGGTGCTAGGGTTGTTTCAAAGTTCATGGATATCCAGCTCCTCTGAGGACTGGAAGATTTCTCCTGTTTTATTTACTGTTAAGTGAGCAGTGGACACAAGTTCCTGGCCTTACTGAAAGAAAACATTCTGATATTGCCATTGAAACCTTTTTGCTTTTCTTGTGCACGATGATTTCCTAAATCGTACATCAGTGGAAGCAAGATCTTCTTGAATATTCTTGACATTTTATCTTTGAAGAACCACTAGAATCTGGTCTCATTTGCCCACCCAAGTGGGCTAATCAGGTAAAGGAGGGAGGGGGAAGGAAATAGACAACTACTAAAACAGGCAGCAGCACTGAAATTCTAATGGAAAGGAGAAGTGTTAGCCCCATGGGGATTTCAGCCTCTCCCAGCCTTTTTGTAGGAATCTACACAGACTGTCAGATCTCCCTGGGGCTTTGGCATTTAGGGTTAATCTGACTGACTGAGAAGGTGCTGACTCTGTGCTGGCAACAATGCTGGGACTCACAAAGTCACAGTGTGCTCCTAAATTGAACGAGTTTACCTTAGAAAAGGATGACTCTAAATCTTGTCACTTCAGAACAATATGTCTCCCACCAGCAGTCCCTGCTTCAGCAAATATCTTGTCTTCACTGACTGCTGTGTTTAAGCCACAGTGCACTTACCCTTCTGCTTTAATAGTTTGTTTATGTCATTTAAAAATTCACGGTGTTCATTTCAAGTAATCTATGTGTTTCACACACCGGTCAGACTGTTGCAGGAACAGAAAATGTAAAGGTTTGCTGAGGTGAATAAATTTGAGATTAACTATTGTGTATTTTGTATCTATTATAGAATCATAGAATGGTTTGGGTTGGAAGGGACCTTAAAAATCATCTAGTTCCAGCCTCCCCCCAGCCACATGCAGAGACACCTTCCACTAGACTGGATTACTCAGCTCCATCCAGCCTGGCTTTAAATACTTCCAAGGATGGGACATCCACAGCTTCTCTGGGCACCCTGTTCCAGTGCCTTACCACCCTCACAGGAAAGAATTCTTTTCTAATATCTAAGCCTACACTTGGTTTGAATCCATTACTACATCACCATCACTACATGCTCTGCTGTATGTTTTTATCTAATATGGAAAAGTAACTCAATATATAAGGTTTTATTCTGTTTGCAAAAGCAGATTTGAAAATACTGTGTGGAATATTTTTAACATGGACCTTAAAGTTGCTTCCTTTGCTGGAAAAACAAAATAGCTGCTTACCTTACAATCCAAAGGGTTTGAAATTTGAAAAATTATGATAGTTTTCAGAGGTCAGACCTGACTCTCATGTGCTCACTCTAAGGCTTTTCCCTGTTCAGTTTTTGTTTTCCAACATCTGGCAGTAGTAATCTGAATTCTGTAGTTCTTTGATATTACCATAGACATCCTTTCACAAAGCTCCCAGCTTCGGTGGCAGGAATGGTAGGAACCCCTAGAGACATGACTGGTGGTCAAATGGTAATGTATTTCTGGGATTGTGTTTTTGGAATTAAGAATCAGAGGATGTACAGAAAGGCATTTGCAGGTCTGGAAATCTTGGGACTATACTAGTGTGTGGACTGATTGGGTAGAACCTAGAAATGCAGCATCAAATTGCTGTCCAGAGCCACAAGGACAAAAAGGACCCCAGACCAAATCCTCACTGTTTCCAGAAGGCATTATGTGTTTATGAATCAGTAGGATCTGGCCATTGCTATTTTAAAACAACAGATTAGAGCCCTGAAGGCCTTGATGATTTTTCCTTATATCCTCTAATCAGGTGTTCAAGCTTTGCATTAGTTACTCGAGAGGCAAAATTAAAGAAACTCTTAAACAGCTGGAATATTTTTATCATGTTCAATGCTTGTTTAATAGTCTCTTCATGGATTTTCTATGAGATATTTTACAGTATGGTTACATAGGTCCTAGTGATGTACTAGGACCATGCACCAAGGAAAGGGAGGGCTGGATATTGCTGTTCCCTTTGAGGTCAGTGGGGGTTTTGTTAAAGCTGAAGCTTTCTTGGAACAAATCAAGATTATTGAATTTTTGCTCCAGCCTTTAAAACAGTTGGGAAAATTTTGTAGTTGCTTCAGGGTGTTCAAAAGGTTCAATGACTGCAGTAGCTGAGTTGTAAGCTTTTGAATGGGAGCAGATTGATTCACAGAAGAGCAGCACTGTGGGAGAGCACAGGGCCCAGTAACTGTGTTCTCTGGAGCCCAGGCTGCACTTTAGTATGTCTTAGGAATTTTCATTGATTCATTCATTCTTGTACATCTAGTGTCTGTAAAAAAAAAAAAACAACTATGGGAGAGTATTCTTCCCTTTTCAATAGCTAGATAGAGAGGCAATGATGCTTTCACACATGTCTCAGCTCTGACAATGTACACCAATGGAGAAGGCTTGAAAACAGTAAGAAGGGGCACATCAGAATAGGTTGAAACTTTTTAAAGGAGCATTTTGAAAACGGCAATCCTGTTTGACTACTTTCAGAACTGGAGGAAACTTTTTCAAGGTTTTCTGCACAAGATTTGCAGATGTCCTCAGTATTCACTGGGTACAGGTAAAAGGCTGAAGAGGGACTTGTGGCTCCATAATTTGAGAATGACTTTGCTCTGGCCTTGGCATAGACTAGAACAGCTTGAGTGCAATCCATCAGGTATGAGCCACCAGAGGCCAGCTATGACATGCTGTGGCTATGCCTGAATGTGCTCAATGTATAATCACTTTTTTCACAAAGCAAGAATTTCTTTTCCATGGAAAGGAATAATGATATCTCTTCTTTACTGGTAAGTATTTTAGGTATGGTTATACACAGAGGAATATTTACATTACATGTAGTTGAGATGCCCTTTCTGTGTGATGCAAAGGCCATTGATATCAGTTACTCTCTCTGGACCCTTTTTATTCACCTCAGTAGCTCAGCTGGCAATGTGGCACCTGCTTCTCCACAGATGATCCTGTGGCAAAAAAAAAGGAGGTAGCACAAATGCCATGGTTTTCCCATTATAACAGAAATGTGGAAAAGAAAAAAAAAAATCAATGTTGGCAAGTGAGTAGAATCGATAGGGAAAGCAAAGTTAGCATCAGGCTGCTTGGAGAACATTACCTACAATATGAAGTTGCTTATGTCCCACAGAACAGCCACAATGAGGTGAGTTAAAAACTTGCTAATGAGTCTGGCAGCCTGTAAGGTAGAGGCAGTGTACTGAATTCAGATTGGTGTGGATTTCAGCAGGTTTTACTAGCCCTTGGAGGCTTTTTAAAAAGAAGATAATATTTTGGCTCTGTGCACTATTTGCATCTGAGGTATAATCAGAACAGCAAAGTATGGCTTGCCTTAGGGTCTGTGCCTTGCAAAGGTGCAGGCAGACACTGAAAACCCTAATCTTATCAGTTAGGTGTGTTTATATGCTACTTCCATGTTGTGCAAAGTACAGTTTTAAAGAGCTGACCTCAAAAGTCTATTGAATAGATGAGAAAGCAATAACCCCTCTGGCTTGTGAACAGAGGCCTGCAAGAAGGGAAGAGGTCTGTGTGACCAGGAGTAGCACTCCAATGCAAGCATTGTGGTGCTGCTTTCACAGCTTTCTGCTGGGAATTCTTTGCTGTAATTGCAAGGTTTTCATCATAGAAAAATAGGCCATATGCTCCCTTGTTGTCTGTCTGCATGAGTAAAAATACGTCAGACTTAATAGCTAGAAAGAGGAGATATGATATTCTAGAAAACATGGCTGGTTTTATTCAGGGGTGAGAAGTTGCACAAAATTAAGTAAAAACCTTCTACCTTACCAGTTTTCTCCTTTTAAGTAAAAATTTTTAGACTGGTGACAGTTGTTATGCAAAACCAGAATCAATAGCTTCTATGAGGGCTGAAATTTCTAAGACTGCCAGCTTGATTCATTTTTAAGTAATATATCTGAACTGCTTGTGCTGATTCAAGGTCAAAATTTGTAGATTGCATGCAGCATATGTTGAGAACCTTTGAATTGTTTCTAATATTTTCTGTCTTGTCCAAGTACACTAATAGGACACAATTTGCCACTAGTAGTACTCTTTTATTTCCATCTGCTCGTTGAGATGATGAGTGTGGGAACGAAGTGGGTGCTGAGGCAATTTCACAAAACCACTTTGTAGCATAATGACATTTAAGTCCATCAAAGCATTAAACTGTGTTCAACTGAAGAGCGTGGGCAGATATAATGGTGACAGTGACTTCTGCACACATTCATGACTATCCATGGGGTTAAACACTTTTTTTTTTTGAGAATTCCTCATGCCTGGTGAATGGTCAGTTCAAAGGAAAGAAAGGTTCTCCTGGAGAAAGGTGACCTTGGGAAGGTCTTTTCTTTGGATTCATATACATTCATAACTTAAAATTCAAACTTCAATATAATGTTTTGTACCACTTTCTGGATGGCATAATATCTCTTCTTTTCTAGCTGAATGGACCCTTGTAGATGTTGTTGCAATAGGCAGCCTGAAATGTGAGAGAAACATGCAGAATAGCTGTGTATCATATTTATCCTGCCCTGCTGTCAAGTTTAAGCCTAACAATGTGAACATCTGGTTTCAGTGTATGAACATATGGATAAGCTGTGCTGACCATTTAGCTCCATAAACAGTTTCATCTGAAAGCTCTCATTTGGTGTTGAGTCCCATATTATAAAGGCTGCTTCTGACTGCAGACACCTTTGACAGAACTCCAAATATAATGAAATAAGACAAAAAGGAGAAATTGCTCTCCTTGTCAGATGGAGAATTAGTTTGTGCTAGGTCAAACCAGACCCAAAACCATCAATAGCCACTGTCCCCCAAAAACATGGACAGAGTGCTACATCTGAAGTTCAATGCATTGGGGTTATTTTGGATTAACATAAGAAGAAAACTCCAAATCCTCACTTTGATTGTGGACATTTTTCACTAGCCAGTCAATGTCTGTCCACACTGCAAAGACATGGGTTCATCTGTCCACAAGAGCAGAAACTTTGGTTTGTGGCACAGAAATTGCAGTTATTGGAAGGATTTAACCAAACAACACTACA
The DNA here is from genome assembly GCF_000695815.1 of Acanthisitta chloris. Taxonomy (NCBI): domain Eukaryota; kingdom Metazoa; phylum Chordata; class Aves; order Passeriformes; family Acanthisittidae; genus Acanthisitta; species Acanthisitta chloris. The sequence continues at coordinate 42,865 of NW_008657470.1, read as the reverse complement.
CAGGCTGCTGACTGCAGAAAAGAAGATACTTGCCATCTTGTGCCCCACAGTATATTGGACTTACATGTTCTTGCCAGCTTTATTTTGATTGTGTTCTGTACAATGGCAGCACTTAGGAGGAAAAATCCCATTTCTACCACAAATGATCCACCAAAATTCCTTATGAAATGAGCAAGAAGGGGAGCTCCTATGTTAGTTTGCTTTGCTGGAGGACACATCATTCCTGCACAGCCCTGAACCCATTTATTTCAGTCCTTCTGCATGGTGAGTTTCTATGGCTTTTCTCAGGATCCGTCCCTGCCCACTTCCCTGTGCTGAGCCAACACATGGTTTGTTACTTTCCAACAGCTACTGCTTTGTGTGGGACTTCCAGGGTTTCCTGTCCTCTCTGTGTTGTTAGGTGTTGTGGGGGAGATGTTACAGAGAAACTTTCAACCTTTAATTTATGTCAGTAACTGGACAGGCCCTCTGCCAAAGTCTTTGATGGTTCTAATTCGAGTATGTGTTCTCAAATTCCCCTGGAATTTAATGGCATTTGCGAAGGGGAAATGCTAACCTTGCTTTAGGCAAAATGTATACTTGAAAGTTTTGAAAATAAGTTTTCTCTGCCTTTGTGTCTTTACTGTTATATTCCTTTCTGTGAAAAGCTCTGCCTTTCTTAACCAACCCTTAGCTGTAGATTGATGCACTTCTCTTTTATAATACTTGCTCTGTAAGGATCAGAGTACATTAGCTCTGAAAGTTGTCAGAAATGTTTTCCATTATTATGGGAGCTTGTCATATTCACTGTCCATGTGGAATGCAGATGCAGCTTAACCATCCACTGTTGTGTTGATAGCAAAGCATTCCAATTATCCTGGTGCAGGGGAGGGTATTTTTGGTCCTCAGGAAGCACAGTGGCATCACACCTTATGTTATGAGAATAAGTCTCTTTTCTGATTTCAGCTGTAAGTTTACAGTTAAATGATACAAGAAATCACAGGCTGAAGGAGTCCAGGAACAAGTGGTGAAAGGAGACTGATGGAATTACAATAACATATGGAGATAGAATTAGAAAACCGAATTCCAATTTCAGCTATGCTTTTTCAGCCACTCAGGAGTCAATCACCAATTTTTCATAGACTGGGTCTATGTATGGATTGATTTGTTATTGTTGCAAAGCCCTTTGTGCTGGGCTAAAAGCCTTTAAGAGCCTGTGTGCTGCAGGGTTTGGAACAGAGCATCTCCCTGTTGCAAAAGCAGCTCCTTCTGCAGAGCATTGTCAGGGAAGGTAACTCTCCACTGGTCTTTTCATGACTGGAAGGCAGGACCATGGTACTTACCCCTGCAATGATATGCTCCACAGAGGAGAAGCTGTGTTTTTAAGAATGAGCCCAGCTCCTAAAAACACTTTTGGAACACTGTGAAATTTTGTTCAGTTTTTGGAATTCACCAGACTTCATAAAGCATTCACTGGATGTTTTGCTTTCAGTCATTCCAACTTCTTTGTTTTTATTCCACAAAGGTGATGCAATTTACCATCTGCAAGGAAGACTTTCAGGACTGCATTGCATGTCTCTGTCAATCACAGATCAGATCTGACTGAAATACATTTGTGTGCAAAAAGTCAGAGATTTCTGATATCATTACTTCATTCTGACAACTGACTACCCCAGACTTGCAATAAGTGAGGAGGCAATCTGATATTTTTATCACAGTATTTGAAATTTTTTATTAATTTAAAATGATCATGGCAAATAAGGTTTGTATGAAATGTCTGTGCTGACAGGCCTGCAAAAGAAAGATGTCAGGAATACGTGTAATTACAGGACAATTTTTCTAAGCTCAGATTTGTCAACAGCAAACCAGAAAGCAGAAACAATGTGAAAATGTCATTTCCCAGTGGAACCAGTACCTAATTGACACATGTAGTCTGCAATGCCTGTTTCTCATTTAACAGCTTTCACAACAGAGGTACTTAAACTTTACTCCACGTTTTCTTGTTTAGTCTCAATTTCTTACTTTGACACACAGCACAATCCTAAGGGGAAATGAAACAACAACCTAGCTGCTTGTAAACTGATGAAACCTTTCTGGGAGAATCAATCCAGAAGAGAACTTGATGTGATAGACTGCAGCTGGCTCTATGCAAGGTTTACAAAGCACTGTCTTAAAACATGGTGGGGTTTATTTTCTCCTGGAAAAAAAAAATCTCCAAGTAGAAAATCCAGTTCATTTTCAGGCTGTAATTTTCAAATCTGGTGAAGCAGATCCTTGCATGTTTTCAAAAGACATTACTGTTTCCTTCCCTCCCCTTTCATTCGCCATTTGAAAAACTGCAGATGTTAGATGAGCTTTTTATCTTTCAGCATATGGGACTGGTTAGTCAACTGAGTCTGTCCTTTGAGGTGAAAGTCTCAGTGGACAAAACTGCTCATATTGAGAGGGTTTGTGCCAAAGGGTGGGGATCCCAGTCCTGCTTGTAGGTGATGCTGGTCAGCTGGAGCCCCTCAGCCCTGCATCTAAGGATAAGGGTAGCCTGTTAAAAAAGTCACTTAAAAGATTAGGTACACAGATATCAGCCTGTAAAGCAGTGACAGTAAATTACACTATATTTTTTGTGACTGCTTTAAACACTCAGATAAGGATAATGGTGCTTTTTGAAAGAAGGAAAGAGAGGATTTTACTTAGCTTTGAAGAAGATGGTTAAGGAAAAGGTTTTTTTGAGGAGAGGGAACAGGGGCAAGATTCCTCAAAGGCAGGTGTTTTCCTCTAGCTTTAATTTCTGCAAAGGGTAAGATTTCAGGTTTGTCCTCAGGAAATCCCTGCTAGCTCAGAGAGATGCCTCTCAGCTTGGCTGGCTCTCTTGGCTCCCAGCTTATTATCTGGCTTCTGTGGTTCAATGCAGAGATTATGGAGGTCATGGGAAGAGCCCAGAGGCAACTATCTGGTGACAATTCCATGTGAACACCTGTCCTGATAGGAAACCAACTCACCTTAGACCTTGCTCAGGTCAGAGCAGATTTCTTTTTGAAGGGGGCTTCTCAGATAGTCATGATTTTCCCTAGGCTCTGTATGATTTTTTCTGGGATATTGTACATTTAGTTCTCCTCATAGGTAGCACATACATTCTAGGTAGCTGATTCAGGGCTCCCCTATGCTGCTTGCTCAGTGAGAAGGTGGCTTTTGTGTGTGCTCAATACTATGACACCCAAAGGTGTTAGCAAGTCTGGACCTTTGATTTCTAGGTCTAGGTCCAGAAAACAAGTGCATGCATGGTTTAATGTATGAATCAGGTCCTCAGGGGTCCATTCTGGATGATGAATGTAATTATTTTCCTTTCTTCTGCTCTGTCTCCCTTAGCCCCACAGATTGCAAGTGCCCAGCATAGAGATGACTTGTGCTGCAGTGTCCTGCACCTGGGGTGAACTGCAGAGGTAATGGATTCTCTTGGATCTCAATAGCAGATAAATTCAACCTTTCTACCACAAGAACATTGTATGCCTTGAAATCCACAGGACTTGTAGAGCCAGCACCACTGTGCCATTGGGCCATCTGGCTCCTCATTACTGGAGAAACATTCACAGTAATTTATCTTGTTACAGTGTCCCAAATTTTCCTGTGTTGTTGTCCTGCCATTTGATGGGGGTGACAGAAATGACACAGACACTCACAGAAAGAATAGGCTCATTTTACTATTGGTGTTTTAAAATAATAGCAAAATGAATAATATAATTGCATATAACATTGGTTTACTAAGCTCTAATACAAACAGCACAAACAACAGCAAAGACAATAAGAAAGGTAATACACCTAATCATTGCTACATACAGGAAGGAAAAGTGATGAAGAGAGATACATCACCAATTGTCCTAATACTTTATCATCATCCAGACCTGCAGTTGCTGGAAAGCCCTTGGTTGCAGTGAGGATTTGGAGAGACTTTCCCAGCACTTGGGAAGTCCTATGCAGTGTGTCCACTCATAGGTGAGGCATCAAAAATCACTGCAAGAGGGTCTAGCTTCTATAGGCCAAGTTAGCAAGCTAAAAATAACTTGCAGGTTTTTATGGTTTGTACAGATAACACCTGGTGGTACTCCCCTCTGACCAACCAGAGCCCAGGACACGAGTGGTGGAGTTTCCTAAGGTATTTTGCAGACAGGGCATGACCTTGGCAATACTTTACAAACATGTATATAGCCTATACAAAAGTTATCTATAAGATATCTCACAGAAGGCAGCATGGCCTAGGACAGATACATAGCCAATGCAAAGGTTATCTACATCTATGTTCTACATTCAGTGGGTTAGTTAACACAAAGCAGCAGTAGTCACAAAGAGTACAGGATTCATCTGTAAGTCAACTCTGGCTTGGGCCTATTGTTCAAGCCCTAACATTTCAGTTGCTCAGGGAACAGTGGGGTGTTTTAGAAGAGATCCAATGCTAAGTGGAGATGGCCTGATGGAAGGGTCTGCTTAGGACACAGGGAAGGAAGAGGGAGGAGTCAGGCAGTGGATAGTGCAACGTGCACGTCATGGATTTCCTGCACTTGTCAGTGATTGTTACAGTGGAAGGTGGAGGATGCTGCTTTGCCCTGATTTATGTAGTACTACCAAATAAGGAATCAAAGCCAGTCTCTTTCATGTGTATTGATCAGCTGGTAGCTCCTGTTTTGATTTAATCAAACATGGGTGAAATGGAATATAGTCTTGGTCAAAACTCAGTATTTATTTCATGTGGACAGAAATAGCAGTGACTCCCTGATCTTCTCTACTGTGGAGCTGGTTGCAGAATTCAGTGTGCTGGGTACCCACAACTGGTCTCTGTACCCCGATGCTCATCCTCCAGCAGGAAGCTACTTTGGGATAGTGGTGGCTTTACTTTTCTCTTTTTTGAAGTCGCATATGCTGTTGCTGCATGGAAGGCATAGAGTAGATATGACATTGCAAAGCATGGGGAACTAAGCAGAGGAGATAGCAAAAGGAAAGATGAGGAAATACCATATTTTGAACTTCAGTGTTAGAAAAAAGTATATTTATTTTAATGAAGGCATCCAAAATTCCTTCCACCTTGCTAAGCAAGCCTGTTCCTGAAAATATGGCCAACTTGACCTTCTTCACCTGGCCACTCCAGGGTTTCAAATGATTGACATTTTATGAACATTGTTTCTCCTCTTTTCTCCTTTTTTCCTTCATCACACTATTTTCTCCCTTTGGTCAAATGTGCAATACAGGGTTATCAGGCTTTTATGTTGCTGTTCAGGACTCTGCTGGCTCATATATTGGTTTGCTTGTCATTATGCTATTCATGTGTTTCATGGGAGCTGTTTCGCTGTGCCTTTCAACCTCTGGTTTTTTAAATAAACAAGGCAGCAAAGTCAGTTTTAGTTTTTTTCCTGCTTACAGATTCAGAGTGAGAATTCAGTTGGTCAGCTAAAATGCAAAGTTACTTGCAGGTCTTTTCATATGACTATGGAGTTCTTAGGTTGACATGTCATAGAAGACTTTAAAGAGGGCTTTCCCCTAACAATATAGGATATAGTTTGTGCCTTTTTTTTTTTTTTTTTTTGCTTAGATTAATACCAGAAGAAAATAGGAAAAAACCTCCAAACTCATCTTCCATGCTGGAGTAATTTTGTACATGACAGCTTTTATTTTTTCTGTTTATCACAATGTCTTTCATCTTTTTATTCCTTTCACCGAAATATATTTTCACTTGTTTGAAGGTCCTTGATCACCACATTCAAACTGGATGGCAGTGACAGCTCATGTGCACAGCACACTTGTCATATCCTTGTGTGCTTGCTTTGAGGCTCACTTAGTTTAAGGAGCTGGTGAGAAAAAGAGGTTTGGGCTGCCTCCTGCACCACATTTGTCTGCAAATTTCCAGAAATTTGTGTTGTGTGCACTCCTGGAAGCTAGAAGGCAACAGTGAATAAGATATGTATAGGATGAGGGTGTTTTGGCCCAAACTAAACCCACTCAATTACCAAAAGGAGAGGTCTCACCTAATTCTGTTGGCATTTAGCCCATGTTTCAAATTCCCCCAGCTGTCAGTGCCTGCCCTCACACATCTGGCTCGAAGATAATCTGTTTCTTTGAAATTTAGCAGTGTAATCCAGGTTTTAGATTACATTATTTGACCTAAATTTTCATGCTGTTTGGATGTTCCCTTTTAAGGAGTGACCTAAAATGCTGAAGTGACACGTGCAGCAGAGTCAGGTTTGTGTTTTAGTAAGGCCTCAGCCCTAGAAATGTTGTGATATTTGTACAACTACCCCTGACTTTGGCAAGACTCACAAGATTCAGGCAGAAGGGTATAACGTGTAGAATCAATCTCTAAAATTTCACTCAGGGTTTGTCAGTGTTTAGCTCAGCTGCCTCATATCACAGAAATTTTCAGAAATGCTCATGCTTCCTTCTGCTTTGGTAAGAGGAAAAACATTATCTGCACTGCCACCTTTTATGTGGGAACATTCCTTATAAAATTGTAGTTACATTTAGGAAGACTCCCTGTACTGCAGGGAGTCCCAGCAGCAGGAAGATATTGAACAAATGTATTTTCCATGTGTTTGAAAGGAGCATACCAGTAATTCACTTCCCTTTTATTGTTGTGTTTTGTTTTGTTTTGTTCTGTTTCCTTTGTAAAGTTTAGCATGTTTTGATCCCCACATCTTACAGTTACTGACTTAGTCATTTTTCTTTGCAGCTCCCTTGTTTCCCCTTTCAAATAGGACCTCTTGGTTTTGCATGAAATCTGGTCTGTAGGTGGCCACAATTGAAGCTGTTAAGAATTTATTTTAAAAACAAGAAGATCCCTCCTGCTGTGAAGACAATCTGTTAAAATAATATGCACAATTGAACATGGCCTAGTCTCTTTTGTACAGTCAAAGTTTCTAAACAGAAGGGAAACTGGTTTCTCTTATCTTGAAACAAGGGAATTTTCCAAGGTTTTCTCCTCTGTAGTGTGAAATGTCTTGACTTTCACTGAAAAACAGTAAAATTCAGGAGGAATTATTTATATTTTATCTTGGCTACCACTGAGGGAAACGGCTTCAGGCTAAATCTGAGATCTGTATCTTGTGCATTTTAGAACTCAAAGCTCAGTGCACTTAAAGCTTCAGGGAACATATCCATGTGTGAGCAACACGTGAGCAATTATAAATTGCATTGATTGGCTTATATTTGGTTTGCTGAGACTGTGAAAAGGGAGTAGCCTTAGCAGGCAAATGTGATGTTTTAAATTGCCACACAGCTCTTAGAAATATTTCTCTGCCAGCAGTTCCCTATCCTTGAAAAAAAAAAATAGGATGGCTGTTGCAGAAGTCATTGGAAACTTAAAAAAATAGTTCTGAAACTTGAACTATTTCTCTCAGTCTTCAATACAGATACAACTGGAAACAAGGCTGATTTGTTGATGGAAATAAATTCTGCAGAAATATTTGACCTTTTTTTTTTTTTCATTCCTAATTCCAGAATAAGGGGTAGAGGTGGTCTTCCATGAAATCACTCTTCCCTTTCCCATTCAGTGTGTTTTCCTATTGACGGCCGAAGACGGATCTTTAGGGATGAAGAGAATGGTTCAGACCTCCTAATGTGTGGCAGCAGTTCCTGGGTGCACAGCAAACCCTCAGGGCCAGGTCACCTGCCCTGGCCATATTCCTAATAGTGGAGCCCTAAGGGTTCTCCTGGAGCTGGTCCAGCTGTTGTACTGGAGCAGGCATTGAGGGAGGTGAATTTGCTCACCCCTGGGGAATGCTCAGTGCAGGCAGGTAGTGTGTGGTGCTCTGGCTGGAGCATGCACACACACACCTAGGAAGGTTCACCAGTCCTGACTTTTCTGGCTGCAGCGTAACACTCTGGCTGGAGCATGCACACACACACACCTAGGAAGGTTCACCACTCCTGACTTTTCTGGCTGCAGAGTAATAGGCCATGTCTGAGTTAGGTGCCAAAGAGGCCATTATGTTCAATGGGGATCTATTTGTTGAACCTGATGGAATCTAAAGAGTCTTCATATGGCTGTTCTTCATATTTGTCTATCACACAGGACAGCACAAGGTTGCTCAAAGCTGGCCTGTTGTTGAGTTCCACCCTTTATGTTGGAATCACTAGTGCTTTTGCTGCCTTGAGCCTGTCTCTTGTGTAGGAGGTCAGGGATGTGTCTCAAGGTAACCTCTCCACTGAAGTCAGGTTCAACATACAGGACATAACACACACTGACAGTGTCTGACTGTCTGACACATCCAAGATCTATCACACGTTGTTCCTGCAATCACAAGTTCAAATTCCACCCATGTTAACCTTAGAAGCCTAAAGAAAACTTTGGAAACTTTCTATTCTTTATGGATAGGCCCATAATACATAGGGGCAAATGTGATTTGGTTGGACTTCATTCCCACTTCCCACGGGTGTAAGTGAAAAGCTAAAGAAAGGATATTATTCCTCAATTACTTACATTCTTTAGGTCTGTGCCTCTTAACAAGGTGAAAAGACAATTCTGAATTTATTGCCTGTTTGTGCCGAGCATTTATTAAACATGATGCACTTTGAAGATGGAAATGTACTGACCATGTTTGGAAGGACAAATAGTATTTGTATTTAAGGACAAAGCAACTATGAAATCTCCTGGGCAAGATTCATTGTGAGGTACAGAGACACAGCAAAGGCAGCACCAGCCTAGGCCAAGTCTGATCATTCTTCCTCTCTGTCTTTCTCCACAGAAATTTGAGTGTTGATAGATTTATCATGTTACCTGCCATAATTTTTTTATGGATTGTTGTGATAGGAAAATACTTTTCTTCTAAAGTGTAGTCATTTTGACTTGAGCCAAAAGAGGCTTATTTAATTGTTGAAACAACTGACTAACCAAGCAACTCCCTACCCCAACTATGCTGTGAAGGGAGGTTTGCATCCTGTGCTCTTTCAGACCTCCCAAGTTAAATAACACTGCTGGAAAAATGGAGCCAAGAGTGTTCACACTGTGTATCTAAACCAGTGATTTGCATCTGATTTGTCAGGTTCTAATTTACTAATTAGCAAATGCTATTTAAATGAGTCTAAACCACAATTTCAAATTAGTGTGCATGGTAAAATAAACAAGCTAATTGAAAACAGGTAAATTAAGGTTCATATGAAACCATATCTATTGCTAAAAAAATCTGCTCTTTCAGTCACATAGTTTCTTGCCATTTGTCCAAACACAGTGTTATTTCTTGAAGGGATCACAATGCTGCTGCTAGTCACAGCACTCAGACTCCTGCCTGGATGGAGGTTTTCTGGACCATGCTATTAGTGAGATGCACCAGGACAGCTGTGTAATACAATCCTAGCATCTAGGCTATAACAGCCTAGCCTTTGCCTTTAAAGTATGCTTGGACTCACTCTCAGTCATTTTCATATTTTGAATTTTTAGAGAATATTAATAGCATTCCTAATATTTTGGTTACTCCTATTATGAAATGAAGTAGCCAAGTTAATTAGCAAAATGTCATGAATTTTCTGCTTAGTATCATTGAGGAGTAGCATTGAGCATCAAAGAATGTATCAACCTTTATTTTTGCGCTCAAATGTGATTATGGAGATACTGGTTTTGTGTTAGGGAAAGTAGGAAAATATTGTCATTTTCATAGCAAAACTAGTGCTTTTTTCCTACCCATGGAAGCAGTATTTTATTATTGGGGAAAGTATGAAGCAAGACTTAAAATGTTTGGTTAATGTTGGAAGTTAATTATGAGTGGTTGAAGGGTTGGACTCCTGTCTTTGATTTTAAGTGTTTGCAATATGGGACTTCCAACTAGCCTGGTTTAGAAATTTTGTTTCTCTTAGAGGCTTGGTACTTCCATGTCAAATTGTGATTTTTTTTTTCAGTGTAGACTTCACATGACTTCCCCCAATTATTTCTACCTTCCCAGTGAACTGAAAATCCAAAAGGAGAGATACGGGCCAAGAAATGAGAAGTTTTCACACCAGATCCCCATGTTTTATTGATCCTTGCATTGCCTGAAGCAAAAAGTAATTGTATTAAGAACTTTTACAAAGCCTGGGTGTTATTTCCATCCACTATTGTGTGTCCTGGGGATAAGTCAGAGTAGCTCAATTCCCCTTCTGCAAAAGTGAACTGCCATGAAGAGAAACGCATACAATGAATTTCAATGAAAGAGTGACAAGGTCTTTGCCCCTGAGACTGTATCAGAGAAATCAATGGAAAACATGTTCTCAGGACCTACTAATACTACTATGTTAAAATTAAAAGCACCAAAGTCCTAGTACTGTGAGACAACAAGGGAAGAAACTTACAGTGCTTCATACAGTGTGACGCCAGAATCGAGTCTCAAAATAAATTTATTCCTTATTTTTTTCCTGACTGTTTTTGAAGCTTCAGTTTGATTTTTGTAGCTTGCCCTCCAGCTTCACACATATTTTCTTTTTTTTTCTAGTTTTGCATGTGGCTCTGATTAAAAGAGCAAATGCTCTTATACCTCATGCAGGACCACGCCAAGATCCTGTAATCCAGGCTGTATGATAGAATCCTCCTTCAGAACTGGCATCAAAAGAATTTTAGTGTGCCACACTACCTTAGGAAAATAGCCAGAAAGCAAGTCATGAGGTCTGTTGCAAATGGTGTTAGAGGTTAGAAAAATACATGCTGCCTGCAAAATCCCAGAAAATCTTTGAGCTCTCCAGCTGACATTGATATTTCCATCAATCCACAAAGGCACTTGAATACAAAATTATACACAATTTCCATAAATAATTTTATGCTGCATCAATATCAGCAAGTGCTAATAGGACAAGGAACTCACCCTTAAGACTTTGTCAAGGTTTGAGGCCATCAGTTCTTCATTTGCAGAAGTGTTTCTGATTCAGGCCACTGTTGAACAGATTTTAAAACATGATTTTCTCTCATGGGCTTTGTGGTCCTTAGAAGGATCACAACTTAGGAAGCTAAATTGCCAGATGTTTTCCAGTCACAGTCTTCACCTGTCAACAAGATTAATCTCCCTGCAAACAAATTTAGCTGTCCTTAGAAGGTGGGAAAGCCTTGGGCACAACCGTGCTGTTCCGTGACGGCGGAAAGTTGACTTGTGTGGAGGATGGTTTGGTCAGTTCAGTGTTTGATCTCATAACTTCTCAGATCTTCTGAAGTACATCAAAACTCAGTAGTGACTTGCAGATCTCTTAGCAACAAACCTACTTAGACCATAGGGAAGAAAGACTTATGGACTTCAGTCTCGAGTGCTGGGACTTACTTACCTGAAGATCTGTCACATGTACATATTTCTGCTTTGAGCAGTAAATTGTGTATACCCATTCCATGGATATTCTCTAGCAGGGTAGGAATACTTTAACACTCCTATTTTTCTTGAAGCCATATCCACTTTCATTAGTCCTGTTCTTTTTACTGAAAGATCAGTCTTGGTTTCTGTCTTCTTGAGATGCCTCCAAGAAGTAATCTGGAGCTGCAAGAAGCCATAATGTTACTCATTAAATGGCACAATTCATTTTCTATATGACTGCTGCTAAAGTGACAATGGATCATCTGCACAGTGGTAGTTCTGGGTAGAATACATCCATTTTCTTATTTTCATGTAGGTGCTAAAAAGAGAAATGGCAACTTGCTGAATGTTTCCAACCCTACAGAAGCTACATTCTGTGTCTGGGATGAGTTTCTTAGCAGGTATTATTTAGTAAACGTGCTGTAATGGCCCTTTCACAATGAAGGGGATTTCTTGTGTAAGTAGCTTTCAGCAGCAAATCAATCACAAGCTGACATGCACTGTCATGATGAAAAAGGAGTGGTATTTAGCACCAAGATATCATGAAGTACAGATAAAAGGATGCTATGAAGGCAAACAACAGCTTTGATTCATATATATATATTACAATGCAGTGCCAATATGATTCCTTAAATATTATTCCTCCTCATTTACCTCCCTCACAAGATTATATCTAGGCTTTTATTAATTCAAAACAATTAGAAGGAAATGTTCTCAGAGCTTTCTGTCCATAAACAGGGAGACATGAGTTGGCATGGAGTCATTTTCCCCTATCCAACTGGGAAAGGGTAGGATTTGAGGGGGTTTCTTTGAACTTGCAACTTTTTGAAGAGACCTTTTATTTTGGTCAGTTTTGGGTTTTTTTTTTTCAATTTAAATATTTCTTAAATTTAATAGAAATAATAGTTCGGGTATTTTCTAAACCAAACATTTCTGCATTTCAGATCTGCAGTTTCCCCTCATTTTGAGATGCTTTGCTAAAAAGCAAAGACAAAGCTTGTCAAAAGTAGGAAAGTAACATGCTAACATAAGGAGTCCAAAATACTTTGATTGACCCAGAAACATTTTCTTATCTTTGTGTATCGAGTTCAAACCATTTTTGAGATACTCATGTTTCACCATGTTTCAGGATTGGACAACTTTTCAAAACTCTAACCTTTGTGCAAAATGGAAAAGTAATTTTGTACCCAGATTTAACTTTCTAATGTGCCATTTTACTTAGTTCCTAAGGGAGAACCTTTCCTTACACTCAAAGGTGTTAAGAAAATCTGAGCATTCTCTTATATATGTTACTCAGAGAATTGTACAAATACCAGGTGTGGTTAGTCATTTGTGCATGGAGGGAGCAGAATATGATAGAGCAGGAAATACAGAAATGCTGTTCATAAGAACTGAGTTTCAGAAGTTAAAAGTGAAATTGTGAACTATGTGTTGAAATAAACAGCACCCCAAAATCTCTTTGGGATTCTTTTCTGTTGTGCCAAGTGAAATGTTCAACTTTTACTAATTGGTTTTCTTTATTTGCAAATGGTGATACAATGTTTAATAAATCTTGCAGCTGAGAAATAAGAAATAATGATTGAGCCACATGGAATAAATTAGATGTCAGAGGAGCTGATCTGCTATCAGCAGGTTTCTGTAATGTTATCACATCCTTATTATCTAGGTTACACTTCTCACAGCTGCAAACACTGCAAGATAAAGTGATAAAGAACCTTCAGTTGTGTTCAGGCTTGGAAAGCAGCAGTTCTGTGGCAATGATGTTTTTGTTCTGTATATTTACTGGACAAAATGTACTATATTTCATATTACTGTTTGCAGGGTAATACAGTTGGTTTTATTTTCAGATAGCAAGTAAGTTATCAAAAGGAAGTGATGCTGACTAGTGGTGTTGACTATAGGCTACATAATGAAACCTAGGGGCTCTTTTAATGGTACACATATTTTCAAGACATTTCTTACTCTTCCTGTGATCTTATTTGAATAAACTTGCAAGGTACTAGAGGGAAAGACTATTCTTCCATCTCCACTGCCTTTTCTTATACACACAAACTATGGACTGTGATACTGACGTACTGGCGACTAGTGGTGTTGACTATAGGCTACATAATGAAACCTAGGGGCTCTTTTAATGGTACACATATTTTCAAGACATTTCTTACTCTTCCTGTGATCTTATTTGAATAAACTTGCAAGGTACTAGAGGGAAAGACTATTCTTCCATCTCCACTGCCTTTTCTTATACACACAAACTATGGACTGTGATACTGACGTACTGGCAACTGGTTACACACAAACTATGGACTGTGATACTGACACACTGGAAACTTTTTAGGTTACTTAGAGGACAGAAGAGAGTCCATGTTTCTTCCATAAATAGAGGTACTGGAAAGTAAGAACAAAAGCAAATTTGCAATCCAAATCAAGTCATTGTCTCTTTTCAGCAAGGAACAGCAGTCTGATCCAGCAGTCCCTCTGCTTTCCAGAAGAGTTCTGTATCAGCATCACTTACATGGTTAAATCTGCCTTACCAGAGAGGCAACAAAGCTATGTCTACTCTCTTTCAGGAGCAATGAATCAGATCTGCAGCTTGCAGTGAAATGTAGTTCACTGCCCTGGACATTCTGGGTGAATGCAAAAGGTGCTTTAGCAGATGGCCACAAAAACCTGTGCAGTTTCCTCTCCTTCTTTCATGAGTTGTTTTAGTTTTAACTGGTTTTATATTTGAGCTATAAACTCCAACTCACATTTTTCCTTTTCTCTTAACTTAGGACTGATGGATGATGTTTCACCAGGTATCCTGCCTGTGTTGGTTCCTCTGAGATCTTACTGAGATTATTCTGGAAGTAACAAAGACAGAGTGATCCAGAGCACCAGATAACAGGTCCATGGGAAGAGTATCAAGACACAAAGGGATGTGTTCTTCTCTGTACATAATTTCTCCTCCATTTTCACATCTCCTCACCTGCAATTTCCAGTTGTTTTGCAACACGTTTGGAAAGGTTTTGCACAAAATATGGCCCCAGCCTTGAGGTAAGAAATATGTGTGTGACATTTCTGTCTGAGTGAGGATCTTTTGATTTCAGTGACACTCTGCAATGGTATTGGAGTCCTTTCTCACATGTCAGACTGCCATGGGTTAAATAGTAAACCTGTGAAGATGACACATTTAGTTGTGTGTTGCCTAAATTCTTTTGGAAATGTTTTCAAACAAAATTCATAACAAATGTTGAGAAAAGTAGGTCATTCCATTTTGGAAGCAATTAGGGATTGCCATCTTGTTGAGGTTACCAAATAGGCACACATAAAATTCATTTTCTTGTGCATCTTTTTCCTTTGAGTGATGGGGCATGTGAAACAGTGAAATGAAGAATAAACTCATGTGAGAGTAAGAATACTCTCCTTTCTTTCCTCCACTTCCCTACTCTTCCTATGAGGGACATGACTGATTTTTGCACAGCTTTTCTTCATTCCTTCATTGCATTCCTCTCTTCCCCCATCACAGCTGTGTTCTCCAAAGGGCTTGTTGCTGCAGCATTGCAAGGAATTTCTATAAATGTCACACCTGCCATTCATCTGGGCTCTGCTGGTCTCACAAATTGCTGTGATTTAGATACCTTGTCAGAAGGTGTCCTGCATGGCTGGGTCAGCATTCTGCCAAACTATCCTCTCTTCCTCTCTTGCGACTCTGCTAAACTCTTTAATTTCCACACTCTGCTGGGACAGTGCTCAGCAGTGCTCTGTGCAGGAGAGGGGCTCCAGGGACAAGGCCTTTTGTCTATACCTGGGCAATTAGATAGCACATCAACCCACTGATTTTGCCAGTCTTGGTAATCTTCCAGTGGATTATGAGGCTCTTGTGTTGCTACATACAAGTCCAGTAAGATTTGTGGTGCTCTGGGTCTAGAATATGCACAGTTTGAGCCACAGAATGCAGAATATATATTATACAAAAAAAATACTTTAGAAACTCACCTTCATCTTTCTTTGAGTTTATTGTCGAAGGATGCCATATTCCCATCATGACCCACATTATGGGCCGCTTTGAGTTTATTGTCGAAGGATGCCATCATGACCCACATTATGGGCCATGTATCTTGGGCCTAAATACCCTTTATTTTCATAAGTGTTAAGCAGACTTCATTAGAGAATCTGCTGGTGTACATCAGCCCAAACTCATAGATCAGACTGATTGCAAAGGCTTCTGACTAGTACATATAATAGGACCTGTTCTTTGAAGCAAGTATTGTTTTGTCTTCTCTCAGTAGTGAAATCCTGTCTGTCAGAAAAGGGAGAAAGGTAAATCAGTCTGTGCTGAGATGTGTTGTGTAAGTGGCTGGTGAACTTGCCTGAGATGGCAGTGGGTACCTCCCCCTCTGTTAGCAGAGCTAACAGCTGGTTGTTGCTGCCCAAACCAGTGTTGTTAGTATTAAGAGGTTTAGTGTAAACAAACATTTAACAAGAGATGGATAGATAGGCAGGTAGCCTTGATATTTGGCCAGGATTGTACTGACTGACATTGGGTTGGGGAAAAAGCTGAAGTGTGGTTGCATCACTGGTTGTGAGGCAGCAGTAAGTTGAGTAACACTGGACATCTTCAGAAATACTCAGAGGAGCACTTCCACTCTGGCTCTGAGATACCAACTGAGCAGATCAAAAAGACAAACCTCTTCTGTCTGTCACATCCAAAACCTACATGTGAAATCTTAGTTTATTGAAAAGTTTCACTAAGCAGCTTATCTCACATTATAGAGTATTTCTCATTACCTACACACCTTTACTGGATGCTTGAGAGGTATAGATCTTCTGTTTGGGCCTGAGAAAGGAATAGACTTGGGAATAATACGAATAAATGTTTTCTTGTAGCCACATGAGATAAGGTCATGTCAGAGAATAGATGACTCAATGATACTAGGCAGGCTGTTCTCTATCTCATTGCAAAGTTGCAAGGACAGCTAAACTTTCTAGAGATTTTCTACCAAAGCCCAGAAAATGCCATTAATCTCATAATGATTCAGATAAAGATAATGTAGAAAGAAGAAACCTGAAAATAAAAAAGGTAAACTCAAGGCAGCATACAGGAGCCTATATGTGGATTGAATTTGGAGCAATTCAGAGATTAAAGGCCAAATTTTCTGCTGGGAAAATTAGATGTAAAATGTGATAGTGAGTCCATCAGGCTCATTTGAAAGCTGTAAATTCATCCAGCTTTTCATACTGGGGGTGGAGAGAAGAATTTTTCAAAATGTTAACACTGTTGTTACAGATATGTAAAACTTGCTCCATGTGTGTAACATTCCTCTGGGTAATGACTTGCAGCATTCAAACCAAGGCCATAGGCTGCAGGATGAAATTTATTACAAGGAGAGATGTGCTGGGAGACAATAGTGTGCAAGTTCCTTTTGAAAGATGCTTCTGTGTTGTCATAACAGTCACATGTGAGAAGATTATTAAGAGCTTTTACCTTGTGCTGAGGCCTGGTCTTTGTAGCTGCCCCAATGACTAGAAACTCTGAAGTAAAAAGAGTAAAATGCTGATATGCTCTGTGGTCTTTAATGAGCTTGGAAAGATTTTAACTTCCTAGTAACTTAAACAAATGCCCTGAGAGTTTTCAGCTGTCAAAAGATTTAAGCAAACATCAGTCAATCAAACACTTAAGTTTGCCAACCACCAGAGCAAAATTCACTTCTTAAATCCCTTGAATACTTGTGTGAATAAGTGGTCAGCTACTTTTGCTGTTTGTATGTTGCCATTCTTCCATTTCATTTACTTCATTGTTCCTTGGAATTCTCTTTACCTCACTATGAAAGCTGACAGTACTAAGTAGCTTTATTAATCCTTTCACCTTGACTATTTCAGTAGTTTAATCAGATGTTTGCTAGAAAATGAGCACAGATTGAAACCTCCCTAATACATTTGATGCACCTATCCCTGTCAGAAACACAAAACCTAGCAAGCAAAAGCAAAAGCTATCATTCCTTATAGAAGGAAACCTGTGGAAGCTTCAGGTCCTATTTTTGAGACTTTTTGTACAAAATTCTAGTTTTCTGCTTGTACAGTGAAGTGCTCATGTAGACAAAGTGGCTGGCAGACCTCCCTTCTTTTCCCTTGCTTATGCCAAACTCCTGGTAGGCCATCAAGTGTGTTGACTGTTACATACTACAAGGGATACAAACCAGCAGGAGAAAAATTACTTCGCATAAATCACCTGATGTCTGCAACTAGAACCTAAGGCTAACATTTTCAATGCTACAGGGGGAAGAACAGGAATGGAAAACCTAATAAACATGAAGAACATCTGTTTGGATGACTTATACTAAACAGCTGCAGAATAAGTGTGACCCATGAGGAAGGTGCTACAGAGGATCATAGCTGTAGAAACTCTCTCAAATGCTGGAAGCACTGTCAGTTTGACTGTGTGCAAAGTAAGCCATAGCCATTTTCTCTGATAGCAGAGGAGCATAAGGAATGATCCACACAGAAATATATCTGTATATTTCTCTCACACACATGACTTGATACTTACTGGATGTCATTTAGCTCTTCTCAGGTTCAGCCATAGTCATGTTATCTACAAAGAGATGTGAAAATAGCCATAATGATCCAAAACATGCACATTTACACAGAACTCCTCTTGCATAAAGGCATATGTAGAGTCAGATTTCCAGGAATTCACATGCAGTTAACTACAGCAATGACATATGATACTTGTCTTGAATAAATAAGTTGTTTCAATCTCATCTTTTAAAAAGGTTAATTGCAAAAATCCTTTGGAAAATCTCATATTCTATTTTCAAAACTCTGCATTCTTGGATCTGGAACTTGGCAAATGACATTTATGAGATTTGGGCTTGTGATTGTTGTATAAATGACTGAGTTCAGTGGTGCAAAGATGCAGAAATGCTTTGAATATGTGAATAAGCAAGTCATGTCTGGGACATACACTGGTTTTCATGTGCCTTTGAGAATCTTCAAATTGTTGTTCATATAATTTCTAGGCAAGGCTGCAGGCTCTCCAGGGTATGGCAGTCACCACTTTACTGTCTGGTTGCAGTTGTTCTCAGTTGTCTGCAAAAGTTATGTGACAGAGCCAAAACATATGAACGGGGGAGGGGGGGGTAGGGGGCTGGGAAAAGGTGGTAGAAACTGATATGGAAAGCAGTAATTAAAAAAGAAATCATAAGACCCTTTATGCTCATCTCCACACTGCTTATGCATAATTTCTGGGGGAAAAAATGGAAAGAAAACATGGGAGGACCACAAAAAGAACCCATCTCCAGAATAGTGTTTACTTTGTTACATATCCTTCATCATATTTTTCCACTTCCTCATTTGTCATGCCAAGGAAGAAATGAGCTTGTGTGACAGCAGAGTGACCAGGACAGATGGGATATGGACTCAAATATACATTGTCTGTGTGGGATGAGTCAGGTGTTTTGCATTGCTGTTATGGCAAGAAGGTTGTATTAAACTCTTAGCACAGAGATGAATGCATAGCAGAAGTTGGAAAAAATCTTCAGTTATTGTGAAGTTCTACTTGTGGTTATCATCAGGAGCTGAATGGCAGTTGAGTTTGATTGTTCATTTAGCAGTCATGGTTTGGACAGGAGCTTTCTTTGTACAGCTTTCCTATTTCTACAGTATAATAATCCCACTGTGCAATAGCCTTTAACTTTTCTAATGATGCACACAGTAATGTGGGCACAAACACTTATGTTTACACACTTGACCAACACATCAGATTCCTTGACACCTCAGCTGTTTAAATTCCAGGCTTGCACACAGCTCTTCAAAGACAGCTGAGCTGCACAATGGAGATAAGTATTTCTGTATGCTAAGACTGTCAGTCCTGCCAGACTGCATTGTAGCTGTGAGATCTTTATCAAAAGTAGTTTACAGTTTAAGAGAGAGTCACAGAAAAGGAAACCATCATGCAATTTTAGTGTATGTTTCCTCAATGCCAGATTAGATTTAAATTCTGTGTAAAAAGTGTCCATGTGACTTCTATTGCTTTTTAATTTGTTTGTTCTAGAAAATGTCCAGGACCAATTCTGCAGTTTGTTCTAGTGGTCCAGTATTGATCTAGAAGTCCTAATTCACAACCCAGAGCTAGTCAGGCACAACCTTTATGGTCTGCTAACAATGCAATCCCTCAAAGGGCAGGAGTGAGTGTTACAGAAGCAGAGCATGAAAATGTCATCTGCCATTTCTACAATGTCCTGCAGCCATGACTTCAGGCTCCACCTATGAATCAAGCATTCACCTTCCAGATGTTCAGCCTCAATTGGCTGCTAGGGGCATTGCCTTTCAGCAATTGCAAAGTTTGGAGAACCAAGGTTTAATGTGTTCCCAGAAGCTTTATACCTTTCTGTTCTTTTCCCTTTGGAAGAGAACTG
The DNA here is from genome assembly GCF_000695815.1 of Acanthisitta chloris. Classification (NCBI taxonomy): domain Eukaryota; kingdom Metazoa; phylum Chordata; class Aves; order Passeriformes; family Acanthisittidae; genus Acanthisitta; species Acanthisitta chloris. The sequence goes on along the minus strand of NW_008657470.1, from coordinate 23,211 downwards.
AATTCTGTGCATGTTTTCAAGTTTCTGCCAGCAAGACAATCTTTTGAAAGTGAGTGAATAGGATCTGTACAAACATTTAAATACACAGCCTTATTTTTCTGCTCTACACCAAATTTAAGAAGTCGTATCAAAAGTTAGTCAGGTTCATTCATCATTGCTACTGACCCCCAAGCAAATTTGCCTTGATAAGTGCCCTGAAAGTTTAAAAACTCTCATAACTGTCCTTTGCTTCATGCACCTGTGATGTTGCATCTACTTAAATTGTAGGTATTTGTGTTTAGACATAGCTGTAGTAGTGCAATAGTTAAAAAGAGATGCTTCTGATTAAAACAGCAGAAAAAAACCCTCAGACTATGCTAAATCTATATGCTTGCCAGTCTGACCTCAGCAGTGCAGTCCTTGGTTGCTTCTCTTGAACTAATTTTTAGCATTCATTCGTTTCCCATCATGTCCCATTTACGTTTCAGTCCTCCTTTCTGTGTTCGCTTTGTTCTTTAATTCCTCCTCTCTTTTTCTCACTTTTGCCCAGATTGAATATTAAATATTTTTATGCACCAAACCTATGTTTAACACTCACTTTACAGGCTTATCTCTCTTTTTAATGAAAACGTTACCTTTTTCTATATTTCCTTTGTTCTCATCTTTCCACTTAACTCGCTTCTATATCACCATCCTTTAGTTCCTCTTCTCAAACAGCTCCTGAAATGAAAAGACTTTTGACTTCTTTGCATAGCAAACCAACATTTATCCCTTTTCAGATCTGAGACTTGCACCCAAAAATATTCCCCTGCTTTTCTCTTTGAGTCTGGAAAGTCTGTTTGGAGATAGGTGGAGAGATAGAAGGGTGCAATTTATTTGCTTGCCTGTAATGGATTTACTGGGGTCTTTACAGAGGAATCTGTGATAATTTTGATTTGCACACACATTACCAGTGAGGAAACAGTTCCAACCACACAGTGATGACCTTCCTAGTCCTCAGCCTGGATTAAGGCAACTGCAAGCACACCTCATCCAGAACTGTCACATGTCTCTTAGATTTAATTTTCCTTCCAGTAGTGTGTAGTCATCAATATTCTTTCACTGCATATGGTGTTCTTCTGAAGCTTAAATGTAATGGTGCCATTTGGCAAGGTGAGATGCATTAGATTATACAATATAAGTGTAAATTAGAAATCGTTTAAGTTTTCAAATTTGTTTTATGCCATTAGGTTTTCTCATGATTCGTTTGCCATGCTAATTGGATTTTAACATGTACTTGATGTTTCAAAACTTGTAATGGTGAAGATTGCATAACAAAGAATCTATGAGAACAGGCAGGTTCCCAACCTGTATTTAATTTATAACAGATCAGTAAATGAGGAAGGTAGAGAGTCCCAAAAATACTAAGTAACAAAGTGATGCTACCTTAGAAATCCAGTCATTAATTGTAATGGTAATAAGAAGAGTCATTAAGTTGATTTGTTTAAATTCTACTGCAGCACTGGAATAGCTCAGTTGAGTAGGATACTAAGGACTATTTCTATGCTTGCTCTTGCACCTTTTTTCTAGGTCTTTCATCTACTCTTGGCTTACTTGACCTCGCAGAAGATTACTTGATGAGTTAACAGAAAACTTTTCCTGCTAGAAATAGAGCAGAACAATAACTACTTGATTCCCCTTCTGAACAAGAGCAGGCCTGTAAGTCCATGTGACAAGAGCCTTTTCATCCCTTTTTCAGAGCATGCAGGTGTGTTTTCTGACTGCAGAAATCTGGATGATCATGTTAACATATGGCAAAGTTCTGTAGAGAATTCCAAGGTCTCCATGGGCAGAATTAAAGTAGGAGCCTGAGCCTGTTCCCAACCATGGGAGGTATCTTCATGAACCCTGGCAGACTTCAGACTTCACAGACTTTATTCTTCATGCAATATTTTAATTCTCAAAATCTCAAAAATGTTTTGAGGCATTAAAACACAAATCATATACATTGCTGTAGCTGTCCGTGCTATGTTTTGAAAACAGATAATCACTTTTTAGCCAACTTGGAAATGGTCACGTTTGCACTTGTGTCCAGCTGTACTAGCAGACTTTAGGGTAGCAAATGGGTGTGGATTGATTTTGTTTCTATAGCCCAGGATATTATGCCAGTGACCTCAACATCATCTCTTCATTCTTTCCCATTCTTTTATTCTGAGAATGAGAAGTAAGATCTTAGATATGAATGTTCTACTGCAGTTTTCTGACATTTAAAAGTACAGCACTGGAAAAAACCAAGGGACATAGCACTTGCTTTGGGTAGAAAAATGCATATTTACCATCATCACACCATCGACTGGGATTTGTCAGTGTATATCTTTGAGATGTAGACTACTTCTGCAGTAATTTCTTTCTTTGCTCAGTGACTCAGCTACCTTTTGGAAAGGAGGAGAATAATGTTTTTTCTTCATCAGAAAAGCTGGAGGAGCTCAGCTCAGATAGCTGTAAATAAAGTTATCACTGCAATGCAAAGTGGGCTGATAGGTCCTTTGTCCATTTTTTGTTCTTTTTGATTTCTCTCCTCCCTCCAGCATGCCCATCATTGTGTGTCTTCACCTTTTCAGTGAAGAATCCAGTAAATGTGTGTACAGTAAAGTCAGGGGTACATCTGTTTGCAAGTATAAATATAAAAATATCCCTTTAATATCCATGATTCGTTTTAAAAAGAAGGAATATTTAGCACTTCAATCATCAATACATAAAAATTCACACAGGTGCTGTATGTTTTTCAGCCAGATGGGCTTTTTAGACAAGAGACGAGAACATATTGGATATAGCAAAACAAATTTCCTTTTTTTTTAAGTTGGTTTTTTTTTTTTAGTGCATTATTTCTCAGGAATACGTCAACCGAGAGTTGTGCTTCTCTCTCTAAAACAAGTGTAAGACAGAGAGCAGATGTGCTAGTTATCCCCATGTTGCTCTGCCAAACCAGTGCACACCAAACCATATGGATGGATTGTTATTTCTGAGGTACCAGTTTCAGAGGTATCCAGGCCTTTCCTTACCAGGGCTAACACATCAGAAGAGCAACTCTTTATGGTGGTGATTTGAAGAACCCAAATATTTGTCTCGAGGAGTTGCAATGTGTATCTCAAGCAGCTATTACTTAGCAGTAGCTCCTTACCTGAGCTAGTCTCAAATCATTGACTTGGAAGTGAAGTGTACTCTGCAGTGGGGGATTGGGAGGAGCTGAGTTGCTTAAAAACAACAATTCTGGGTTATATTAGTCACAATTTGTGTTATGACAATTTCCAGATGAAAGTTCATCATTTTGCAGGGTGCTATATACAGAGTGTGAGAAATCACAGTCATCTTTCACTTTGGGAGATGGGTTTCTGTGTGCATCACTCATTCCCAGGAAATCAGGATTTCTCAGGCATCCTGAAATGTTCCCCTGCATTCGCAATATTCCCTCCCATATTCCCATCTTAAATAGACCTTACTATAGCAAGGAGAAATTTAGGGTTTTTTTCCAGGAGGACATCATATCTGCTTTCCCTATGACTGTGGCTCCCTGATCAGCCAGAGAGGTTGTTACAGGTCTGTGTGGTGAGGGGTTTTTCCAATAAACCAGGCCAGAACATTTGTTATTTTAATTTGCCTTACAAATTGTCAACTTCTCATCAGAGATTGTGGAGATCTTCCTCTAAAAAGAATTTAATTGAACGTATTTCTATGGACATTTAATATATACTATGAGAAAGACAAATTTCTTGAAATGTTTTGTTTTATCAGAAACTCATTTTTCCCTGGCAAATGGATTTCAGAGAAAATTGTCCAGAAGGCCCTACTGGAAAAACAAAGAAATGCCTGAACCAAGAGAAACAGAGATCTAAAAAATTTTGTCAAACAAGTTAGCATCTGATGGCACCTGGCAAGGGACATAGTTAAGTGAGATGCAGGAAGAAAATTCAGGAGTTCCTAAATCTGTGTTTCTTTCCAAGGAAAGCTTACACAGACACTTACAATATTCATGTCTAGTTTTAGGCATCGCTGGAGTCCAGTACGTTTCTACAACTTGTTTTAACATCTCACTCATAATTTGAAGTGGAGAAGCAACATTTATGATCTTAACTTTTAACAACTTGTTTTAACATCTCACTCATAAGTTGAAGTGGAGAAGCAACACTTATGATCTTCTAAAAAGCATAAATCATAGTCAGTAGTTAAGCTGGGTAATTCTTGACCTGTTGAGGCAACTCATTTAGCCTGTTTAAAAAAAAACCAAAAAACCCTCAACTTTCTTCAAATTCTTTAGACCAATCTGACTCTTAAATGCATCTTGAAATTTTAAAAGGTTCTTAAAAGCATCTGTATTTTGAGCCCTTTTATCCTGCATATCTGCAGCCCACTTTGCCCTTCCATTGTACAACAGGATACCTGTCCTTTGTTTCCATCATGGGAGACTGTTGTAGTAATGTTGTTGTAGTAATGCTGTTGGTAACTAGACTCCAGTCTATTAACCTCTTTGATTAAATGAATCTAAAAGGAACTAGAGACACTCAAAGTATGCAAGCATTTGATCACAGAGTTGGAGGATGCTCTTGATATCTGTTTGATCACATCTGTGTTCTTTATACACTCTTAAAAAGTAAAGCAGCAGCAAAGCTAACTCAAAGGAGAACCCCAGAATGGCTCAGACTTAATGAGATCTTGTTTTCTTATGCAATGAAATCATCCTGCTCTAATATCAGTCCTTTTATTTCCCCAGGGGAACTGGAGAAGATTTTAATAGAGGAGGTTGATCCTGTTGCCATGAAACACAGCTGTTTACAAGGCATACACCTCTCTGATGAAGTGAATTGGTTTTGGTATATGGATGGGATGAAGCACATTTCTTTCTGCATACCTCAGACTGGGGTGAGTGTGTGTGTGTCTGTGTGTGTAGGAGGCTGCTTCAGTCATGTTAAAACCATATTAGGTAGCACTTCCAGAAATGACTGGAAAATAGACCTGTTGTTGATGTAAAAGGTCACAGACATTAATAGCCTGCAGAACAATTCCAGGCTACAGAATTATCCACAGCTGCCAAAACACAAAGGAAAAGAATAAAAAAAGAATGAGGGGAATAAAAGGTTTGAAACAATGGCATCTCTCTGTTATTGCTGCTATTATATTTTGGGTTTTTTTAAAAACACTCATCTTGGAGGGAAACCAGGGGGTTAATTTTGAGCTGTTTTCTGCTTTCATCTTTTAAATAGCAACAGGAAATACATGTCTTTTGACTCTGTTTTTATTGCATTTAGAAGTTTTTGTGAAAATACGAATGGCAGTGAATCTTGATGAAATTCTTGTTCTTCTGATTCAGAATGGCCTTTAAAGGGTGCCCAGTCTCTTTTTTCAAAGGGTCCAGACCAAGACAGAGCAGGTGAAAGGCTGGAAAAGGGAAAGACCAGAAGGGGAGAGGGGGGAAGGAGTGAAAAGGAAGGGAGGATGCTGAGGACATCTTGAAGACAAGAATATAGGCTGTTCTTTTGGGTGGAAAACATTTTGTTACTCAAAGAAAATCAAATTCCTCTCTTTTTAAGGCTGATTGTGAGCTTGTGGCACAGGCATAGCAGGGAAATGTGTAGCTCTTGAAAGCCTTTACAAAAAAGAGGAATTAAAAGCACTAACACTATCAGATGGTGAGGTTGTGTCTGTGCTGGTCTGCCTCCCTCCCTCTCACTGAGAAACACAGCCCCTCTTATTTTCCTCACAATCCCTTGCAGACAGTCAGAGGTTCCAAGCAGGAGCCAGAAAATTACAAAAATGTTGACATTTGTAGTCCTATAGATATCAGTATGATTTGAAATAGCCAATGCTAAGAAAGATCCTCATCTGTGTACAATGGCATTTATTATGCCAACAAAGTCACAGATCAATCATTTTCATCCCTGCTGCTGACTGATCAGGTGCAGACTTACAGCAAGTGAGGAACTGGGCAGATTAGAAGCTAGGTCTATTGTTCTGATTATAAATCACCAAGTCTTTGATTTGCTGAGTAAAATAAGAACAGACATTTTCTCTTTTATCTTTCTGACTGAAAAATAGAATTACTCTTTTATTTTTAGCCCCCCTTTCCTTTCCCACCAGCATTCCCCTCCCCTTCAATACAGATCAATAGTTCTGTCCTTTCCTACAGATATTTTCAAAACTCCGTTTGTCTGCATGCTCTCACCCTGTAAAAAAGACAAAGCCCTGGTCCTTATCTGCATCCTCTTAATCTGACAACTACAGTCCTTGCCTGTTTCTTTGTGTTTCCCTCATTGTTCCTCCTACCAAGAAATCTTTGCAGGGATGGCTCAGGAGACTGCCAATGGTCTGTAACATCTTTCCCCCCTAAATTTGCTTCCAACAGTGATTATTGTCTTGTGCTGTTCTGGGGAAGAGAGTTCTCTTTATGTTTCTGGTAGATAAGTGTCTAAAGAACAGGATTCATGGCATTTATTTAGACATAGTTTCACAAAGGAAACAAATAGCTTAAGTGATAAGCCTGGAAATGTAGTGATGGTGGTCTTGGAAATGTAATGAAGGTGGCTTTGGCCAGGGAGGGATGAAGGGCAGTAGGTGATATGATGCCACTGCATTTTTATCTCTTTTCTGGAAGTCGTAGAAAAGGAGTCAGTTTGCTGGTCTGTTCTAGCCTGAAGTTCACTTCAAAAACTGAAGGATATTTTACTTAAAGCAATGATTTACTTAAGTGAATGAAATGACAAGAGTCCAGAAAAGATGTTGAACAGAGATGGACAACTCCAACATAGTTCTGGCAGGAGGAGGGAGCATGTCTCTTCACTTGGGTGAAACACACCTAGTCCTGCTTCCTCATCTGATAACTCTCCAAGGAGTGCTGAGAACAGACATGTGTGGGGAAGAACTCCAAGCTGGTATTGACAGTGTCAGTGTTTGTGTAAGGAGTCTTGGGCATGTCTGGTCATGAAAAAGCACAAGAAAATGGATGGTAGTTACTGGAGGTACTGGGGACAGGCTGCAGTGGAATATGTAGAATGGGAGTCTAATGCTCTGACATATGTGTGGACCAAGTGCCCCATCTCTGAAGGTATTTGGGGCTGGATAAAATTCAATAGGTAATGGAAAATTATTGTATTTATTTTGTAATTTTTTTCTATGCTTATACTACAGCTGCAGTGTTTGAACTGTGAATTGTCAGAGCATGGTGTGTTGTTAATAATCTCAGCTGATATGGAGGTGTGAACTGGCCTCTAATGAGTGTAACAAGGTCTTTCCAGATTTGGACAGAGACTGAATCATTTAGTGTATGGATTCTGAATCCAGGACTTTTCCTGGGGACTTGCAATCAAATGCCTATAAAAAAAAATGCTACACAACTCTTCCAAGCTAAAATAAACATTACTGCTAAGGACATAAAGAAAATGCAATAGCTCATAATAGTTTAGGTAGTGAGTCTCTAACCTATGCTTTCAAGAGGAGATGTTCCTGCTATAAATATACAGCACAAGCAGCATACATTAGTTTGTCTGAACTATTGACATGGCATACAGAATCAAATAACTGTCACTCTGAATGAAAAGGGAAAGGGGATGAAAATCCAGTCCAGAAAATCCTGTTCCTTTTAAGGGAGAGAAAGAAAGAATCTGTAATTCTGTGATGTGACTGCTCCTGATGGAAACTCTTCTATCCTTCCCTTCTCTTTCCTCTGGTCACTGGTAATGAAAACATCCAGGGAATCTGAGACAAGCTTGATCAGGAATTAGATCACATGGAAATGTTGTCAGTGCAGGCTTTGATGGCAACAAAGGAACACTACTGATGAAGAGCAGAGGAGCTGTCTTTGTTCTGCAGAGGTGTCATTGCACATGCTTGCCTGATTCTGTATATCAGTTCATAACTCGCAAGGTAGTGAAGAAGGTTGGAGAATTTGTTATTCTATTTAGCTACTATTGAAGTGGCTGCTGTTTGTTTGAACATTGATGGTTCAGAAGACTGCTTCTTTATGAATGATTTTGGTATCTCTGGCAAAACTAATCTCCTCATACTAACACTGCATTTGCCATCTGATCCTTCCAGAAATAAATCTGGAAAAGTTGTTCATGTCTGTAACAATGGTCCTGGTTGTAGTTGTGGGTGTGTGTAAGGGACATGCAGAGTGTGTTTGTGTGTGTGGCAATCTCAGATGGTTATCATCTAAGGAGATAAGGGATATTCAGGGATGGTAGTAAACCCTAAAATTTAATGTATGTAAGTTAGGACAAGGAGAGTTCAACAAATCCTTGAAGATCTGTTCTCTGTAACAAACTTACACTAAACTTGTTATGGGGTATGTGGATAAATATATCGAGGACTGAGAAATAAATACCATCACTAGAACTGTTGGGATTTCACCCTGCAAACAATTAAATCTTGGCTGATTATTTATGCAAAAAGTTATAGGAATAGTTCCCATAATTCAACTGCCTCTGTAAAAGTTGCAAAAATATCCTGTAAAATGAAGCAAAATTAAACCAGTTTCACAGAATTTCTTTTTGCTGTTTTTTTTTTCTATAGGAACTGAGAGCTTCTTCCAGGGGATAGATCCTGTAACAAATAGGCTGAGGTATCCCTGCACAAATGTCAAATGTCAGTGATTCAAGTGCTGCATAGGCATAGCAGAGTGCACCAGATGTTTCTTGGGCCAGCAGGAACCTCATGCATTTAAAATGGTTCTACTTTAGCCATTGCACAAGCTATTTTTAACTTTTTACTTCATATTTCTCTGTCATAATGTCAGAAATAATCTCATAACTGTTCTGGTGTCACCACTCCAAGCTCCAGACTCAGCAGTCCCAAAATTCTGATGCCCTGTTTGCCTGACCTCAGAGACAGTGGATAAAGAAGCCCTGAGGATGTGTAGGCACCAGTCACCAGGAGCAATGGGGATTGCAGATACTTTTCCTGCAGCAGGATTTCCTCCTTAGCATTTAAACGAGGGTAAGCAAACTGGTAAGTTTCAAATGTACAGTTCAGCTGGGCAATGTTAGTACTTGAATTGCTCAGTCCAACAAGAAAAGTAGAATTTTTTTGGAAAAAATCCTTAAGAAATTTCTGGTGGTTCACCTTACTGGTCTCTTTGTTTGTCCCCAGACCTGTGAAGGTTTGCAACATGATCTAGTAGTTGAAAATACATTTCAACATGTAAGTGCCAGGGGCTGTGCTTGAAATGGCCTTGGCTCATGCTGAAGATTCACTTCACTCACAGGGAGAGTCCATTCTGCTGTACATGAGGATAGCTGCACTTAACCCTTGGAAGGTGTTGGTTGACCTCTGCAGGACAAATGCCACATGCTGTCACATGCCAGCTGCTTTAATATGCCCTCATACAGCTATATCTGAACAGCAACAGAAATACTACACCTGACCTTTTCATGCTAGTATCCCATGAAGTTCACAGCAAGAAGGATTTGTATGTGACAGGAAAGGCTGTTAGTTACTTTCGCATGTGTTATTGCATTCAGTCTTTCCTTGTTTCACAAAAACCAGGAGTATTAATAAAATTTGGAAAAGGCAGAGTCTGACTAATTACATCTAACCATCTCAAGTTCTGCTACTGCCTGTCCTGTTCCACTCTTCTCTCCTGCTTTGGATTGTTGTGCAAGTCTTTTGTGACAGTGCTTATGAAAGATATAAGGAGGAACAAATCTTAGGTAATTTTTTTTTATATATTTAAGTTTCATTGTAGTTTCAGCTTACTTGATTTTGAAATTCATGTTGAAGGCAATATGAGAAGAGAAAAAGGCATCTGGTACTTACTTTCAGTATTCATACTCATTCCAATTATTGCAGGATAGGGTTTGAAACTCAGCTGACATCTTCCTGAGGTGTTAGCACTATTTGATAGTTCTTATCTCTGTGAGATTAATGGAGGGGGAGTAATGTGGTGGGTTTTTTCCTCTGGCACTTTGATCCAGAGTTTCTGTTTTTGGAAACATGTAGTGCATCAGACTGAGCCACTGGAAGATGTTTGTGCAAATATTTTGAGAGCACCAGCTCTCCATGAGAGAGGCTGTGAGAAACAGCATCATTTGGAATTGGTGTGTGTATAACATACCATCTCAGGCCTTGTAGGGTTTGCATAATAGGCTAGAGATTTTGGCTCTCAACCTCCTTTTGCACCTAACATGTCCTGGCTCATTTTCAGGAGCTGCATAGCCAAAGGGCTCTGAGAGAGCATCCTGCAACTCTGCTCCAGTCAGTGGTTCTCCTCTTGGTGCTTCTTCCCTCATACACAAACCTGCATGGTCTCACTCTTGCCTTACCCTGGCAGAGCCAGGAGCCAATGCCCAGGTGCTTCAGAATGTTCTCCTCTGCCATGTAGAAAGCAGAGTTGGCAGATGAGAAATATATTTTTGAGACTGTCTTTCTGGGCACACGCTCTCCAAGATGGGTGACCTCAGGGAGGCTCTGGAGACAGTAAAAGGCAGGAAACCTTTCAGCTGGTGCCATTTAACAATGAAAACACATTTCAGCTCCTCGTTTGTAGTTACAGGGATGTGCTGTATTTTTTCACTTGAAAAAGCAGTCTACCATAGAGGAAGAATTAACTGCTGTTTTTGAAAGAAGAGTTTTGCCACATGAGCTATTACAATCTGACAGCACTACAAAGCTATTTATTTATAGATCTTTAGCTTCAGACCAGGAAGCTCAGTAAAGGCTGATGAAGTAAATTTATTATGTGAATTTAAGTTAACTTATGTTAAGACACAGTTTCTCTGGGAAGACTGATTCTTTTTTTACTGTTCTTTAGCAGTTCTTCCAAAAAATACTTTGACATCACAATTACTTCTCCCAAGCAATGGAAATGGGGAAGAAAGAGGAGTCCTTGATGTTCACATTGGCACTAGATGGAAGGTGAAGAAAATTTCTTTGGAGAACTCTTCAATAGCACTTAGAGATCCTCTTTGGCTAGACCTCTTTTCACATAGTCGACTGCTGACACACTCTTGTTACACACCTCACAAGTTTCATTGAGGTCAATAAACATTTTTATTACACATTTTGGGAATAGAAACAGTGAGAAGTTTCACTGATTTCTTGCACTTCTTTTCTTCCTCCTCTGTCTCTTTCAGGAATAAGAGTAAGCCCATCTTCTTACTTTCACTGCTTTAGTTTGATTACTTGACAGTGTCCAACTCATTTAGCTGCTGAAATATGCCTTATTAAAAATCTGGATCCCACCTGTTCTTGAAATGAGACATATTGGACTCTCTTTGCTCCTTTCACAGAAGTCAGTTGTTCTTTATTGACAGACCTGGGGAAAGTTGTGCCACTGGCAGAGCAGTACACATCTGTTGGCATGGACTGTGACTGTGTAGTTATCCCTCCTGCTCTTCCAGCAGGATGCTGCATGCCAGCATAAGCTGCTTCTGCAGAAACTGCCAGCCAGCATGCAGTGAGTGCCTCCTGAATTCAACACAGCATATGTGTGAAGGCTCTAGGGTTTGCAGCTTGTGTATTTTGCATTTAAGGTTTTGCCCACATGTATAGATATAATGTCAATTGTTTCAGGTGTATTTTGCATTTAAGGTTTTGCCCACGTGTATAGATACAATGTCAATTGTTTCAGAAAGAGACTTCTGTGGCTGGGAACACGGTAAAAAGACTATCTTAAATGTCTAAACATTAGGCAATAGACTAATAATGAGATACATTTGATCCAGTGACCGACAGCTTTGTCACAAGGCTTGCTTGCTTATATACAGTTCTTCCAGGGTAGCAGTGCAGAATAACACATTTCCCTTCAGTTTAAGTATGTGGATATACAGAATAAAGGCCTTTTGGCAAAGGAAAATCATGCTATTCAGTAAAGAGCTACAGCAAACAGCTTACTCCACCACTGAAATCTAGATAATGTGTTTCTCAGCAGAGGAGTGTACTAACTAAATCTTTTGCTTGGCACAAAAGCAGCACTGATTAAGAAATTAGAATGCTTTATAGCTGTGTCTGTTTACACAGGTCAGAGGGTCTGTGTTCAATGTGGCTAATTATGTTGATACTTGCAAATTTAGAGACAACAGGAAAAGTATGCTGGGAGGAAATGTGATGACAGTGGATATTAGGAAAAATTTCTGCTCTGAAGGGGTCATCAAGCATTGAAACAGACTGCTCAGCAAAGTGACTGAGTCACTATCCCTGGAGGTGTTTAAAAGACACGTAGATGTGGCACTTAGGGAAATGATTTAGGGGTGGACTTGGCAGTGCCAGGTTAGTACCTGGACTTGATGTTCTTAAGGGTTTTTTTCCAGCCTAAACAGCACCATGATTCTCTGACAAGAGTAACAATAATTGGGAAATTGTGCTTCACAGCACACCTTTCTTTTGGTTACAAAGTAATTGGGTTTGCATAAAGTATTCACAGTGATTGCCTGAAGTGTGTGTCCAAACACAGGAAAAGTCCTTTGGAGGCTAACTAGGAGGGCAATTTGAGTATTTTGTTATTGCTAAAACCCTCCTGATTGAGTTTATGCCTGTATGTACCAGCCAGACAAAAAGATGCCTTCTAACAGGAACAGACATTTGCCACTTGGAGCACAAGGGAAAAATTAGTGTAAAACACTATAAAGTCTGAATTGCAGTGAAATAATGCACAGAAAGATTTGTTTTGTCCATTCAAATCAATGATTTGCACCTGGATTTGTATATAGTTCTGTTCATGTTTCAAGCATCTCAAAAATTCTTTTTTGAAAATGTGTATCTATGGATACAATGGAGGTTTAGCTACTTGATGAGTAAAGATTTATGTGTGACTCCCCTGGTACATCCTGTGAGAAAGATGATAGGGCAGACTCCTGGGTGAGTGTGTATGGCACTCTTGATAAATGACCTGCATTTGTGGGTAGCTAGCAATAAAATCTGGCAGATTTACATTCTTTTGAGCACTCAAGAAGTCACCAGGGAATGTGTCCAGCCTAAAGCATTTCAAAATTCATGAGCCAGAACCTCAGTCATTGTGGAGTTTGTGTAACAATTAGAAAATAAAGCTGTGATCCTTTCCAATTCCTAAAAATACATATAACCACATTTTCTTTTGTTTGTTTGCTTTCCACAGGAACTGACCACCAGCAGTTTGTCATGAGGCTCATGTCCCTCACATTAATACCCAATTCCACCAGCATAAAATTAAAAAATGTAGGTGTTCATGGTGAAACTCATGAAAAACAGCCATTATTCGGTCCTCTCCAACAATTTGAGGAAGAGATTATATGCTGTTTTGAAGACTCAAACTCTAGAGTCAACCCCCAGTTTTTGCAGTGCAGCCTACTCTAATCAGTGAGACATTTCTGCTTTTCACCTTTGCCCAAAGCTTGCTGAGTAGTCTTCAGCTCCCTTCTGACTTCCAAGCAGTGGCAGGAGATGTCACTGTTGCATTTGACCTAAGATAGGTGCAAATCTTTCTGTGCTAACCTTATCACTGGCTTCTCAGTCAAAATTTACCAGAAGATCTAATTTCATAACCATCCTGACTGAAAAGGAGATGGGTTTCATTTGTGCCCAGGTTTGCACACCATGAGCTGACTTTATGCAATAATACAGGAGACTGTATCATAAAGTCAAAGTTCTGCTGGAAATCTTGTGAGCTGTCACCTTGTCTTTGGTTGCAGGTTAGTGGTGAGCTGTCACCTTGTCTTTGGTTGCAAGTTAGCAAAAACTTTAACTGGAGTGATAGGGTTTTGGGGGTGTTCCTGGAATCTGTGCATTTCCAAGCTCCTTTGGTGTTCCATTCTCTGCTCCTCACTGGTCCCTGTGGACAGCTCCCTGCACTCCCTTGCTGATCTCTTTTGCAGCATCTCCTCCCTCAGCATGAGCACAGCATCGGTGCTCCCCACACGCATTACCACCAACACACACTTGAGGGCCACAGATCTTAAGTTTAGTGCTCCTGGTTTACCAGATTTATTCACTTGGAAAGAGAGTGGGATTGCTATCTGTCTCTCTGTAGCATTAATTTTCAAACAGAGGGCAAGGATGATCAATAATCTATTCTGCTGGCAGTTTTACTTAGTTTATTCCTGTTTCAGATATTAGTTTCCTCAGTAATTTTACCACCTGCAGGTTTGATGTTATCTATTCAATCTAGCATGACAATTCTCATGTCCCTGACCTGTCTTCATGCAGCCCTCCACCACAGCATAGCTTAGCATGATAGGTAAGATTAAATAATTCTGAGTTCCACACAATGGGCCATCTCTGAACTAAGCAATCATTTGCAATTCATCCCACAGCATTCAAAAAATACAGCTATTTCTGTCTACCTGTACAGCTCAATTAAGTTAAGGAGCTGCAGAATGTAGAACAAGCAGGGGAAAGCAGCCTGCACACTGCATGGCACTGCACTGTAGGCAAAGATGTGCAGGAGAAGGATCTGCTTGTCCTAAAATCTAAGCACTGAGTAATTTGTACTTAACATGGGAACCAAGTACTGATGCTTTGATCGTCAGCACTTGCTCTGGAAACAAGGAGCTCAGGTCTCCTTGCTACACGTTGGGTTGTGGCACGTACACATTTGCTTAAGGAACTGGAAGGTCAGATTTTGGGTTCCTTATTCAGAGAGGTTACATAAAAAGGGCTTCCCAAGTAAGAACACAGGTTTAGTTATTGTTTTATCACAAAAAGGAATATCATCAAAGTAAAAGTACCTGAAATTAAAGAAAGTAAGGGATGAGGGTCATGAGTCTAGCTGTTTTCCTGATTTAGAACAAACTTAGCAAAAGTTACTAAAGCCAAATAGACAGATTCCTTTGCAATCACCTAAAGCATGGACTGTGCCTGGCAGAGGTCCGTCATCTAATACTCTTCTAAATCATAGAACATTATATGATTTTGTACTGTTAAGAAGCAGCATACAGACAATGAAAGAAAAAAATCAACAGCCCTTCCCTCTTAGAATAATCACATTTTTATGGCAGATATTTTCTGTATTTCTGTTTCTCTTTTGTTTTTTTCAGAGTATTTATGTACATAGAAGAGAATCTCGGTTTCCTGAGAGATCGTCTGTTCCTTCTGCTTATACCCTATTTGATGTCATGATCTTGGTTGCTGTGGAAATGATTAAGCTGTCATCAACAGGATTCAGATGGGGAATAAGCTCTGGGAGATGATACAACATTCCTTCTTTCATGCAAATATGTGCAGTTAAGAATTGCAAACAAACAAGCAAAATATAGAGGCAAACACCCTTCCCCCTCCCTAATCATTATTCAGACTGAGCAGACTGTTTTAAATAAGCACATTTTTTTTCCAGGGGGTGTCAGACAGTGTCTAGAAAATGTTACCCACTGCTGTGGAAGTGGCAGAAGGGAGCTAAAGGCCAGTGAATGCTTCCTCCTCCCTTTGGCTTGAAAGGGTACAAATTCTGAAGTAGCTGCCAAGATCCCTTTTGTCTTGAGCTTTGAGCAGGTCATGACAGGTGCAATATGTTGCACAAGTAAGTAGCAGTGGCACATTTTTTTGTGAGTGCAAATGAATATGCAACATGCAGGGCACCAGAGCTATGTCCTCTGCCCTTAAGAAGTTGCCCAGCGTTGTGTTAAGCACAGCAAGTCCCAGTGGGAGGGGTGATGCTCCCAGATGTTAGATGAGGTTATGTTGACTCAGGAAAATGAAATGCCTCCCAGAAGCACCTTTGGATTTAATTAATGTGTTTAGAATAGATGGCTATTCTCCAAAGACGACTAGTGTTAACCACTAGCTGATTGCATCTGGAATTGCACGGGGATTTTTTCAGTATTTGGTGAATACATGGAAAGCAGGTCACCTAGGTTGTGTATTTGTAGTTGTAATTAGAAAGACAAACTATGTGGGAAGAGAAAGTCAACAATGATCTTGATAATTAGTTTAAGATTGCTATGCATGTCTGCTGTGTTCTTTGAAGTCTGCCACTCTGCTCTCTCAGTGGTGGGTGTAAATGACTTACAGTAAGTCAAACCCAGTTACTACTCCTTTCCAGAGTCTTGGCAGCACTAATGTCTCTAACAGAGTCTATATTCAGGAAACAGTTGGAAAATGCTCAAGTGGAAAATAACCAGGGTTGTTTTCTTATTAGAGAACTCTCCTAAAATTTTGGAGGCTTTTTAAAGATCCCTTGGATATGAAACTCTAAGCCGTTAGCTGCTCTTTACCTGCAGCTAAAATTATACACACAGCATAAGGAGCAGTTGATATGTGACTAAGCTGCTCTTATTCAGACATCAGTAGGATGTTACAAGGCATCAAGAAAGATTAAGGGTGATACCAGGAAAATCTTTCAAGAACTTTTTCAATTATTACTGATGTTTCAAGAAATGTGTTGAGAGAGTTTCCACTCAAGAAATACGTGATGCTTTTTTGTTCTTTCTGATGAGAGCTTCTCAGAAAGGGCACAGTCTGGGCCATGTATTGAATCCAGGGCTTCACAATCTTTTGATGATGCTGTGAGCCAGCACAGAGAATTAATTTTGCATGTTGTTTTTATTTCCAGGTTTCTAATGCTATTAGGTGTCATTATGGGGATGTTTGAGTCCCAGGTTTTAATAGGCACCTATGCCTTACTTTGATCCCTCATTGAACACCTTTTTTTTTGAGATACCTCCACAGCAACTTCTTAAGTGCCAGAATGTTGTATTGCAGGGTAGAAATAAGCACATGAACTAAACATCACATGAGATTATTCCTTACATTGCTCATCAACAGTACATAATGTTGTATCCTTACATTGCTCATCAACAGTACATAACGTTTTAATATCTAAATTACTACCTCTCTCCAGAGTTAAAGGGGGCAGATTGTATCAATGTGTTGTAGGACACTGTAACTTGTCCATCACCTCTCTTCACACACCTTCACATGCAAAAATGTACAAGAGCAGTGAAAGCAAGGTGAACACAGTTATACAGGCTCAGGAGGGATCTCAATCCCCTAGCCCAGTACAGCCTCTTGGTTTCTAGTGTCAGGTCCTGACTATTTTTCTCAGCAACCTCCTCTGTACAGCCACATAGAGTCAAATTCTTCCTCATTTGTATGAATATGCAGTTCATATACACATAACACAAACAGAAGTGGTATTAGTCAGTTACCAAACGTGTGAGCGCAGACATAACAAATATATTCTCATTCAATAGCAAGACAAAGCAAACTTTTCTTTTTCTTTGTTTTTGACAGAGCCTGAAAATAGATTTAATCTTAGATTTAGTCAAAGTGCAAGGCACTGCCTTCTTGTTTTATGCTGTGCAGTCTCTCATCTAACAAGTTTTACAGCTATGTAATTCCACTGACTTCAGGGGAATTCTTTCTTATTTACAGCAAGTGTAAGAGAGGCAGCAAGGTCATTTGCAGTGATACCTGAAAAAGCCAAAAAATTATGAGGTAGGCTTCTCCTCAGGAACTAATGTTATTCCATTAGAAATACTATCAGAGGTGTTTCTTACATGGCCTCACTGTTCCAAGTGCCTTTTAAATGCCACACTACTGTTCTTGGTTTAGCAAAATACATCACTTCCAGCATCCTGGAGAGCAAAGAGTTATCACTGGCATACCAATTACAGTGAACAAGGAGAAGCTTGGTCTGTTGGCAAGGCTACAAAGTGCCTTATGTTTTAATGACAAAGGCTGTCAAACACTGCACAGATATGCCTCAGAATTAATATATTAGTAGTTAGCACAAGAGGTCCTTGTCCATGACTAGGAGATGTGGTTACAGAAATAATGTAAATATTGATAGCAATTAATCGCATACCAATTACAGTGAACAAGGAGAAGCTTGGTCTGTTGGCAAGGCTACAAAGTGCCTTATGTTTTAATGACAAAGGCTGTCAAACACTGCACAGATATGCCTCAGAATTAATATATTAGTAGTTAGCACAAGAGGTCCTTGTCCATGACTAGGAGATGTGGTTACAGAAATAATGTAAATATTGATAGCAATTAATCATGGGACTCTCAATTTCCTCTTTC